>NC_088210.1:1828816-1907105 GCF_037126465.1 Ornithodoros turicata
ATTCAGGTTGCCATATATACACAATAATGTTCTTGATATGTACACGATATGAGCAATTAATCTCACCTGCACACCGGGCGCCGTATGTGCGAAAATGAACTTCTTGGTCTGATCACCGTATGAGAATTTCATTTCATCGGCATTCAGCTTGCCATATATACACAAGAAACTTATTGATATGTACACCATATGAGCATTTAATCTCACCTGCACACCGGGCGCCGTATGTGCGAAAATAAACTTCATGGTCTGATCACTGTATGGGAATTTCATTTCATCGGCATTCAGGTTGCCATATATACACAAGAAAGTTATAGATATGTACACCATATAAACATTTAATCTCACCTGCACACCGGGCGCCGTATGTGCGAAAATAAACTTCTTGATCTGATCACCGTATGAGAATTTCATTTCATCGGCATTCAGGTTGCTATATATACACAAGAAAGTGATTGATATGTACACCACATGAGCATTTAATCTCACTTGCACACCGGAAGCCGTATATGCGAAAATAAACTTCTTGGTCTGATCACGGTATGAGAATTTCATTTCATCGGCATTCAGGTTGCCATATATACACAAGAAAGTGATTGATATGTACACCATATGAGCATTTAACCTCAGCTGCACACCGGGCGCCGTATGTGCGAAAATAAACCTCTTGGCCTGATCAGTGTATGAGAATTTCATTTCATCGGCATTCAGGTTGCCATATATACACAAGAAAGTGCTTGATATGTACACCATATGAGCATTTAATCTCACCTGCACACCGGGCGCCGTATGTGCGAAAATAAACTTCTTGGTCTGATCACTGTATGAGAATTTCATTTCATCGGCATTCTGGTTGCAATATATACAAAATAAAGTTCTTGATATGTACACCATATGAGCAATTAATCTCACCTGCACACCGGGCGCCGTATGTGCGAAAATAAACTTCTTGGTGTGATCACCGTATGATTGTTTCATTTCATCGGGATTCAGGTTGCCATATATACACAATAATGTTCTTGATATGTACACCATATGAGCAATTAATCTCACCTGCACACCGGGCGCCGTATGTGCGAAAATGAACTTCTTGGTCTGATCATCGTATGAGAATTTCATTTCATCGGCATTCAGCTTGCCATATATACACAAGAAAGTTATTGATATGTACACCATACGAGCATTTAATCTCACCTGCACACCGGGCGCCGTATGTGCGAAAATAAACTTCTTGGTCTGATCGCTGTATGAGAATTTCATTTCATCGGCATTCAGGTTGCCATATATACACAAGAAAGTTATTGATATGTACATCATATGGGCATTTAATCTCACCTGCACACGGGGCGCCGTATGTGCGAAAATAAACTTCTTGGTCTGATCGCTGTATGAGAATTTCATTTCATCGGCATTCAGGTTGCCATATATACACAAGAAAGTTATTGATATGTACACCACATGGGCATTTAATCTCACCTGCACACGGGGCGCCGTATGCGCGAAAATAAACTTCTGGGTCTGATCACTGTATGAGAATTTCATTTCATCGGCGTTCAGGTTGCCATATATACACAAGAAAGTTATTGATATGTACACCATATGGGCATTTAATCTCACCTGCACACGGGGCGCCGTATGTGCGAAAATAAACTTCTTGGTCTGATCACTGTATGAGAACTTCATTTCATCGGCATTCTGGTTGCAATATATACAAAATAAAGTTCTTGATATCTACACGATATGAGCATTTAATCTCACCTGCACGCCGAGCGCCATATGTGCGAAAATAAACTTCTTGGTGTGATCACCGTATGATTGTTTCATTTCATCGGGATTCAGGTTGCCATATATGCACAATGATGTTCTTGATATGTACACGATATGAGCAATTAATCTCACCTGCACACCGGGCGCTGTATGTGCGAAAATGAACTTCTTGGTCTGATCACCGTATGAGAATTTCATTTCATCGGCATTCAGCTTGCCATATATACACAAGAAACTTATTGATATGTACACCATATGAGCATTTAATCTCACCTGCACACCGGGCGCCGTATGTGCGAAAATAAACTTCATGGTCTGATCACTGTATGGGAATTTCATTTCATCGGCATTCAGGTTGCCATATATACACAAGAAAGTTATAGATATGTACACCATATAAGCATTTCATCTCACCTGCACACCGGGCGCCGTATGTGCGAAAATAAACTTCTTGGCCTGATCAGTGTATGAGAATTTCATTTCATCGGCATTCAGGTTGCTATATACACACGAACGTTATTGATATGTACACCACATGAGCATTTAATCTCACTTGCACACCGAAGCCGTATATGCGAAAATAAACTTCTTGGTCTGATCACGGTATGAGAATTTCATTTCATCGGCATTCAGGTTGCCATATATACACAAGAAAGTGATTGATATGTACACCATATGAGCATTTAACCTCAGCTGCACACCGGGCGCCGTATGTGCGAAAATAAACTTCTTGGCCTGATCAGTGTATGAGAATTTCATTTCATCGGCATTCAGGTTGCCATATATACACAAGAAAGTGCTTGATATGTACACCATATGAGCATTTAATCTCACCTGCACACCGGGCGCCGTATGTGCGAAAATAAACTTCTTGGTCTGATCACTGTATGAGAATTTCATTTCATCGGCATTCTGGTTGCAATATATACAAAATAAAGTTCTTGATATGTACACCATATGAGCAATTAATCTCACCTGCACACCGGGCGCCGTATGTGCGAAAATAAACTTCTTGGTGTGATCACCGTATGATTGTTTCATTTCATCGGGATTCAGGTTGCCATATATACACAATAATGTTCTTGATATGTACACCATATGAGCAATTAATCTCACCTGCACACCGGGCGCCGTATGTGCGAAAATGAACTTCTTGGTCTGATCATCGTATGAGAATTTCATTTCATCGGCATTCAGCTTGCCATATATACACAAGAAAGTTATTGATATGTACACCATACGAGCATTTAATCTCACCTGCACACCGGGCGCCGTATGTGCGAAAATAAACTTCTTGGTCTGATCGCTGTATGAGAATTTCATTTCATCGGCATTCAGGTTGCCATATATACACAAGAAAGTTATTGATATGTACACCATATGGGCATTTAATCTCACCTGCACACGGGGCGCCGTATGTGCGAAAATAAACTTCTTGGTCTGATCACTGTATGAGAATTTCATTTCATCGGCATTCAGGTTGCCATATATACACAAGAAAGTTATTGATATGTACACCATATGGGCATTTAATCTCACCTGCACACCGGGCGCCGTATGTGCGAAAATAAACTTCTTGGTCTGATCGCTGTATGAGAATTTCATTTCATCGGCATTCAGGTTGCCATATATACACAAGAAAGTTATTGATATGTACACCATATGGGCATTTAATCTCACCTGCACACCGGGCGCCGTATGTGCGAAAATAAACTTCTTGGTCTGATCGCTGTATGAGAATTTCATTTCATCGGCATTCAGGTTGCCATATATACACAAGAAAGTTATTGATATGTACACCATATGGGCATTTAATCTCACCTGCACACCGGGCGCCGTATGTGCGAAAATAAACTTCTTGGTCTGATCGCTGTATGAGAATTTCATTTCATCGGCATTCAGGTTGCCATATATACACAAGAAAGTTATTGATATGTACACCATACGAGCATTTAATCTCACCTGCACACCGGGCGCCGTATGTGCGAAAATAAACTTCTTGGTCTGATCGCTGTATGAGAATTTCATTTCATCGGCATTCAGGTTGCCATATATACACAAGAAAGTTATTGATATGTACACCATATGGGCATTTAATCTCACCTGCACACGGGGCGCCGTATGTGCGAAAATAAACTTCTTGGTCTGATCACTGTATGAGAATTTCATTTCATCGGCATTCAGGTTGCCATATATACACAAGAAAGTTATTGATATGTACACCATATGGGCATTTAATCTCACCTGCACACCGGGCGCCGTATGTGCGAAAATAAACTTCTTGGTCTGATCGCTGTATGAGAATTTCATTTCATCGGCATTCAGGTTGCCATATATACACAAGAAAGTTATTGATATGTACACCATATGGGCATTTAATCTCACCTGCACACGGGGCGCCGTATGTGCGAAAATAAACTTCTTGGTCTGATCACTGTATGAGAATTTCATTTCATCGGCATTCAGGTTGCCATATATACACAAGAAAGTTATTGATATGTACACCATATGAACATTTAATCTCACCTGCACACCGAGCGCCGTATGTGCGAAACTAAACTTCTTGGTCTGACTACTATATTAGAATTTCATTTCATTGGCATTCAGGTTGCCATATACACACAAGAAAGTTATTGATATGTACACCATATGAGCATTTAATCTCACCTGCACACCGGGCGCCGTATGTGCGAAAATAAACTTCTTGGTCTGATCACTGTATGAGAATTTCATTTCATCGGCATTCTGGTTGCAATATATACAAAATAAAGTTCTTGATATCTACACGATATGAGCATTTAATCTCACCTGCACACCGGGCGCCGTATGTGCGAAAATAAACTTCTTGGTGTGATCACCGTATGATTGTTTCATTTCATCGGGATTCAGGTTGCCATATATACACAATAATGTTCTTGATATGTACACCATATGAGCATTTAATCTCACTTGCACACCGGGCGCCGTATATGCGAAAATAAACTTCTTGGTCTGATCACGGTATGAGAATTTCATTTCATCGGCATTCAGGTTGCCATATATACACAAGAAAGTGATTGATATGTACACCATATGAGCATTTAATCTCACCTGCACACCGGGCGCCGTATATGCGAAAATAAACTTCTTGGTCTGATCACGGTATGAGAATTTCATTTCATCGGCATTCAGGTTGCCATATATACACAAGAAAGTGATTGATATGTACACCATATGAGCATTTAACCTCAGCTGCACACCGGGCGCCGTATGTGCGAAAATAAACTTCTTGGCCTGATCAGTGTATGAGAATTTCATTTCATCGGCATTCAGGTTGCCATATATACACAAGAAAGTGCTTGATATGTACACCATATGAGCATTTAATCTCACCTGCACACCGGGCGCCGTATGTGCGAAAATAAACTTCTTGGTCTGATCATTGTATGAGAATTTCATTTCATCGGCATTCTGGTTGCAATATATACAAAATAAAGTTCTTGATATCTACACGATATGAGCATTTAATCTCACCTGCACACCGGGCGCCGTATGTGCGAAAATAAACTTCTTGGCCTGATCAGTGTATGAGAATTTCATTTCATCGGCATTCAGGTTGCCATATATACACAATAAAGTTCTTGATATGTACACCATATGAGCATTTAATCTCACATGCACGCCGGGCGCCGTATGTGCGAAACTGAACTTTTTGGTCTGATCACCGTATGAGTGTTTCATCGGCATTCCAGTTGCATATGCGTACAATAAAGTTCTTGATATGCACATCATATGAGCATTAAATTTCACCTGCACGCCTGATGAACTGTGTGCGAAAATAAAGTTCTTGGTCTGATCACCGTATGAGTGTTTCATCAGCATTCAGGTCGCCGTATGCACGCAATAAAGTTCTTGATAGTTACACCATATGGTCATTTAATCTCGCCTGCACACGGGACGCCGTATGTGCGAAAAGAAAGTTCTCGGTCTGACCACCCTATGAGTATTTAATTCCATCGGTATTTTAGCAGCTTAAGGAGTTCGGATGAGGCTGGATTGCGCTGTGCTTAACGTCGTGTCCCACGACTAAAGCGCCGTTTACGGTGATCTTGCGGGAAATTAGTGACCCTTGAATGCCGCTCATTAATTGGAGATGGGCGTGCTTGTGAAATGCAGCTGACCGTTTTACGACATACCTTCCCTTGTCCATTTCTGCTCAGTCTCGTTCGAGTCTGAAAGGTAAAGTAAACAATGTTGTACATTTATGTTATGTCGTAGTGGATAAAACTCCATACAGAACTGGCAAGCGGTGGCTGGTTATTTCACGCCGAATCAGGCAGGATGGTCTGCTTACCACAGCGCTTCTTATTAAATTTGACACTAGTATCTTCATAACTATAGAACTTATTCGGCAGATTTTCAGTCTGTATCTCTTCCACAAAATATATTATCACAATGATAGCTTGCGATCGCAGTGACCATCGACAAAAAGTACATATTCCATCTTGTTCAACCAAATCTCATGCTCACTCCTTTTTCTACAGTACCGCCGTTGTCTTGAACCACCTTCTCGGTTCTGACATCACTCCCATCACTCATTCACCCACATCCACATCATTCGCTCATCACACAGTTCAAAAGAGTGATTAGTGACTATATAACATTGTAATCAACATTGTTATTCTGATAAATTGCTATACGTTGTATACAGCTTTTCTATTTTGTGTAACCCGTTTACTACAACCATCACTCCCATTAGTAGGTGGCCCAAACTCACTCCATCTAATGATTGAGGCTGCCATATTGCCACGAATCATCTTCGAGAAACTTCCAGGTATGGTGGGCATACTTCCAGGGCAGGCATGAAACGGTTCATCTCATCCCGGCGCGTGATGAAGAAGAAGCAAGAAGATTTCAGACACATCGCCTGCTCTCTGGCAAACGCATGCGCTTGCCAGGGAGCAGGCGATGTGTCTGGAATCTTCTTGCTCGGACATTTCTGGACGTGAGCGAAGTCTCCAGGTTCTCGAACCAAGTCTTCGCGGTGCCTTCCAGGGAGAAATAGACGTTGACGAGCTTCTGGTCGTCACTCCAGTTCTTGAACTTGGCGATCCACTCGTAGTGGTCGACCCAATCATACGCGTCGTCGTAATACTCTCCGCTGAATGTCTTCGGCGACCGTGCAGGGGCTACGGGCGTGGCAACAGGTTGCGCAACTTGGGTACTGGTCTCCGCAGTCGTCATCTTCTTGCGTTTAGGGGGTTCTAATGGACCGAATTCTGCAGGCAGGCCAAGCTGTCTTCTGCTTTGTCGCAGTTGGTCCTCCAGGCCGAACAAGGGATGCCCCGCACCTCCACCAGAAGCAAGAAGATTCCAGACACATCGCCTGCTCTCTGGCAAACGCATGCGCTGTTTCTAGACTTTTCGCCGCGACGCTTAAATGCTTCTGCGCTCCAGGCTGGAGCATTCTTTCTTTGAACTCCGTTGTGTTCAGAGAGCTATCACTCTTGTGCTTTTGCTACCAAGTAGTCTAATAAACCGTTTGCTGTTTATTCGACGACTCGCCGGTCTATTTCGCTTCGTGACATTTCTGGTGGAGGTGCGGGGCATCCCTTGTTCAACGGCCTGGAAGACCAACTGTGACAAAGCAGAAGACAGCTTGGCCTGCCTGCAGAATTCGGTCCATTAGAACCCCCTAAACGCAAGAAGAAGATGACTGCGGAGACAGGTACCAAAGTGGCGCAACCTGTTGCCACGCCCATAGCCCCTGCACGGCCGCCGAAGACATTCAGCGGGGAGTATTACGACGACGTGGACGATTGGGTCGACCACTACGAGCGGCTCGCCAAGTTCAACAATTGGAGTGACGACCAGAAGCTCGTCAACGTCTATTTCTCCCTGGAAGGCACCGCGAAAACATGGTTCGAGAACCGGGAGACTTCGCTCACGTCCTGGGACGTCTTCAAAGGCAAACTCAGCGAGCCGTTCGCTTTTCAACAACGAGTTGAACGCGCTGAACATCTGCTCCAGAGACGGATCCAGCTGCCAAACGAAAGCGTTACTGGCTTCGTCGAAGATGTGTTGCGGCTCTTCCGGCGAACTGACCCCAAAGCGTCCGAGGAAAAGAAGGTTCAGCGACTCATGAGGGGCGTAAAACAAGAATTTTTTCGCGCCCTGTCCCGGAATCAACCCGCCACTACGGACGCCTTTCTGGAAGAAGCGGTCCGCATTGAGAGGTCCATGCTCTCTCGCGATACCGTCGACCAACGACACCAGGGCTACGAGGCTTTCTCCACGACCGCTGGCCTCGACATCGGATCGCTCAGACAGCTGATTTGAGAGGTGGTACGCGAAGAAGTACGAGCTCTCTTCTGTCCAGAGAAAGCAGAAGACCCTTTATCTTCGATCGGTGCGATCATCAAGGACGAGGTTCAGCAGGCAGTCCAGACGTCGTCAACCCTCAACCCCGACGCCTTAGTACCAAGGCCGACCTACGCCGCCGCTCTGAGACAGGTGCCACTTACTCGCCCGCCGTACTACGGAAACCGTTGGACGCCTCCTCGACCTGTCCAATCTACTCCGAGCGTCCCGCCACGCTCTCCGCCGTTTCGCAAAACGGACGTTTGGCGGACTCCCGACTTCAGACCGCTCTGCTACCACTGCGGAGAGGCCAACCACGTCTATCGCCGATGTCCCTACCGACGACTTAGCCTTCCCGGTTTTTCACCCGACGCCCCCCGCCCCCAGCGCGGTAGTCGCCCCGTCGCAATTGAAGACTATCTACGACAGCAGAATGCTTCTGCTGGCTCACGACGCGACCTGTCCCCGAGCGTCCCCCACCGCAGCAGGTCGCCAGGAAGAGCACGTTCACCGTCACCGGCAAGACGACCTGTGTGGCGCAGCCCTAACCGGGAAAACTGAAGACTGCAGCTCCGGGAGGTGAAGCTGCGGACCGGCGACAAGTTACAATTCCTCCAACTCGACGAACAGCAACGCAGCACCGCCACGACGCTCGGAAAATTACCAATAACCTGAAAATACTCATCGACGGCCATGAGATGATTGCGTTAATCGATACCGGAGCCGACGACTCCGTTATAAGTGGTACATTGGCTAAGAAGCTTCGCAAGGTGCAAACGAAGTGGGATTAGCCGGACATCAGGACTGCTGGTGGACACATCGTAACACCGACTGGCCGATGCACTGCAGTCATACAAGTGCGTGACATCCAGTACGTCGTCAGCTTCGCCGTTCTGCCGAACTGCCCACGGTATGTAATACATGGAATGGACTTTCTAATCGAAAATGAAGCAGTCATCGACTTCACAAACGGAGTTATCTCTTTCAAGACACCTGAAACTGCGGAAGACAAGTTGTGGGCACGAATAACGCCGGAGAAGCGCGCAAACACGGACGTAACCGCCATGACGAGTCAGCACGTCAACCTGCCTCCCTTGTCGTCAGTCCTTGTGACCGCTACGTGCGACACAGCACCAACGGGCTGTTTTTTGGCTGAAGGCAACCCGCAACTTCTCCTCGAACGAGGAATTGGGATAGCACGAGCAATTGTGCCCGTAAGAAACGGAACAGTCGAACTACTGGTCACAAATTTTCGCCCGGAACCACAACACCTCGCAAACGGCACGAAGATAGCCGTCATCGTAGACCAATACTCCACCACGGATGTTTGCCTGATGGACACTGCTCGCATCGCGGTCACCACGGAACACGAGGCCGGCCATTTCGACGTAAACCCTCAACTCAATACAACTCAAAAGCAAACCCTTCTCCAAATACTCAACGACTTCAGTGACTGTTTCGCTACATCGTCGAAAGTAAGACAAACACCCATTGCGAAGCACCGTATCATCGTCGACGAAAACGCCCGTCCCATACACCGCATGCCGTACCGGGTCTCCTGCAAAGAGCGAGAAACCATCCGAACGCAAGTAGAAGAGATGCTAAGAGATGACATTATCCAGCCGTCGGCCAGTCCGTGGGCATCGCCGGTGGTACTAGTGAAGAAGAAGGACGGAGCACTCAGGTTCTGCGTCGATTACCGGAAACTCAATGAGATAACGAAGAAGGACGTCTACCCATTACCGCGCATCGACGACACGCTCGATCGCCTTGAAAACGCATTTTTTTTCTTCCAATGACCTCAACACAGGGTACTGGCAAATCGAAGTCGACGAACGGGACCGTGAGAAGACTGCCTTCGTCACTCCGGATGGACTTTTCGAATTCAAGGTTATGCCTTTCGCCCTTTGCACAGCACCAGCGACGTTCCAGCGAGTTATGGATACAGTTCTCGCAGGGCTGAAGTGGCAAACCTGCCTGGTGTACCTCGACGATGTTGTCGTCTTCGCAAGAACTTTCGCAAGAAGAACTTCGCAAGAACATGTTGAACGGCTGAAGCAAGTCCTCGAGGCTATCAGAACTGCAGGGCTGACGTTGAAGCCTCAGAAGTGTCGATTCGCCTACGAGGAACTCAGATTTCTCGGCCATCTCGTGAGCAGCGACGGCGTACGCACCGACCCCGAGAAGACAGCAGCCATCACAAATTACCCTGTTCCTTCTAACGTGAAAGACGTTCGAAGCTTTCTTGCCCTCTGCGCCTACTACCGACGGTTCATTCCGAACTTTTCAAGAATTGCGTCACCCCTGAATGCCCTCACGAAGGATGGATCCACGTTTACACGGAGTGAAGCCCAGCAACAAGCGTTTGATGAATTGAAGACACGTCTACAGACCGCACCCGTGCTTGCCGACTTCGATCCAAACGCCGAAACAGAAGTACACACCGCCGCAAGCAACGATGGTCTAGGAGCGGTGCTTGTTCAACTTCACGACGGCGTCGAATGTGTCATCGCTTACGCAAGCAGAACGCTAACCAAGGCAGAGAATAACTATTCGACGACCGAAAAAGAGTGCCTTGCACTCATATGGGCCATCACAAAGTTGCGTCCCTACCTGTACGGACGGCCGTTCAAGGTGGTAACAGACCACCATTCTCTGTGCTGGCTGGCTAGTTTAAGGGACCCCTCAGGACGCCTAGCGAGATGGAGCCTCCGATTACAGGAGTATGACGTAACCGTCACTTACAAGTCAGGAAGAAAACACAACGACGCCGACTGCCTGTCCCGAGCACCACGCCAGCGACAGGACAACAGCCTCGAGGACCACTACGCCTGCCTCGCTCTAATGAGCGCGACTACCATGTCTACCAAGCAGTAAAACGACCCCGAATTGAAGACACTCGTCGACTATCTGCAGGGCCGCGCCGACAATGTTCCTCCCATCTTCAGAAGATCACTCCCAAGTTTTTCCCTACGTAATGGTGTCCTCTGCAAAGAAAACCACGCACCACAAGGCGCTACGTGGCTTCTCGTTGTGCCCGGGGACATGCTCATCGAGATTCTTGAATCCTGCCACGACGAACCGTCATCAGGTCATTTGGGATACAGCCGGACACTGGCCCGTATCAGGGAAAAGTACTACTGGCCAAAACTGGCCAAGACCGTCCATCACTACGTAAGGACGTGCCGGGAATGCCAACGACGAAAAACGCCGCCGGTACGACCTTCTGGGTACCTTCAGCCAATCGCACCGCCGTCGGCGCCGTTCGAGCAGATTGGTATGGATCTACTTGGGCCTTTCCCACGTTCGTCTTCCGGAAATCGTTGGATAATCGTCGCCACCGACTACCTGACACGCTATGCCGAGACTAAGGCACTTCCACAGGGCACAGCAACAGAAGTGGCGAAGTTCTTCATCGAGAACATCGTACTACGGCACGGAGCTCCGACGGCCTTAATCACCGATAGGGGAACGGCATTTACAAGCAGGCATCACTGAAGCAACGTCGTTATATTCGGGATATGACTTTCTTGTTCAATGTCGTGCATGGTAAAATAGATGCTCCTTTATTGTTAGCCAGTGTCGATTTTCATGCGCCATCTAGACATTGTAGAGTTCATCGTACTTTTTATCTACGTTTTTGTCACCCGTCTTCTCCTTTGGCGCGCATGCAGTGTTGCTTTAATGACATTGAGAACACTAGTGTGGACATTTTTGCTAATTTTACTTTATTTTTATCTTCTTTGTAACTTTTTTATCGTTTTGTAAGTTAATCTTCTTTCCGTGCACCTCTATGTAGGCTCACGCTGTTGGCGGGCACGTGAAACTAATAAATAAATAAATAAATAAATAAACACAGGAAGTCCTTTGACTCAGCCACACCGCTCACCGGAGGACAACGGCGAACCATCCGCAGACGAACGGCCTCACCGAACGCCTAAACAAAACCCTTGCCGACATGATTTCGATGTACGTCGACGTCGAGCACAAAACATGGGACGAAATACTGCCTTACGTCACATTCGCCTATAACACGGCTTGTTGTAAAAAGGACGAAGATAATCGGACATCGTTCACGCGCGCATCTACCTTTCAGTCCTGTATTGTTCTACGGTCGGTCCATTAAATCCTGCACCTTTCAGACTCCGGTTTGCCATAGTTCTCAACATTTGGTGCCGAAACCCGGGAGAAGACTTTTCGAAGAAATATGGCAGCTGGACCGTGCTTTTTGAAAGGACCGCGACAACTTCGGGAGCCTGTCCGAGACAGGGTCAGGACGCTCTGTTCAGAAATATCCGGACTGCTCAACAACGCTTCCTCGAGAAGTCTCTTGGAATTCAAGGTAGCCCTTCTCATGCGTAACGCCAATGTTTTGCAAGGACTGGACAGGGAGATTTACGAAACCATCGACCTGAACGACCTCGAAAGCGACGTGGAGGCCTGCGAGGAGATCACATATCTGGTTATCCTCACTCTACTACGTGCTAACAGGTTCCTTGGTCGTCCAACGGATACTTCGATGTTCAGCACCTCGTTCGCTCCTAATCCTCCGAGCTATCCGTTTGCGAAATCTGGACAAGCGACTGCCGACAACAGAGAGGAACAACTTCCACAATCGAGCCTCGCGCCTCAGTCCACGAGCAACGAAGCGGATCACGGGAATCGAAGCCGAGGAGATTTTGAGCAGGCTAGTCCTGGAGAAGAAGGGACCTCGGATTTGCTAGGATCGGTCGCACTCTCATCAGTTCACGTTTCCACGGTTCACCACCAATGTGAAGTCGCAGAAAACCATACGGTCGAACTTCCTGGAGCCACATCGAGTCACCGTCGTCACGGGGAACCCAAACTACGTCGTCTCGATATCTTTGCTGACGGCCCTTCGATTGGCAAGGTGTGCCCCGAGGAAGAGTTAGAACACCAGAAATGTGAAGAAGACCTTCAGGTTCCATGCTCATCTACACGCAATGTTTTCGATGCTGCCTCTGGTTGGGAACGTGATGCTCAGAACTGCAGCCCTGGAGGACAGCAAGCTTCAGAAATGACCAGACCCAGAGAAGTTTCAGGCTCGACAAGTCACATCTATGCGGTTCGTGATCTAATAACTATACCCGATGAACCCAATGCGGCACTTCTTTGTGGCATGCCAAGCCACCTTTATCACCGGGACACAACTCTGAATACTGTCGAGTTCCCTGCTAACGAACCTTCGGCTGGGAGGGTCGACGTAACGTCTGTCTCGGATGAAATCACAATGTCTGCGTCTGTTCGTGCCAGCGCACATCATGTTGCCAGGCATAGCCTATCAACATCGCGTTTTATTTCGAGACATCTTCACCGAAAGTTTAATGCGGCGACACCCGTCAACTTGGGCCCATGCAATTCCCACCTACGTGAGAACTGGTCGCCAAGTATGTTTTCCTAGCTCGAGGGATTCTCCTGGGACACCGGGCCTCCTTCGTAATCCTGCGTGTTTTGTTCTTTGTCTGTTTGTTTGTGTTTTGTTCCTGTGTGTTCTTTCGGCTATTCATTCGATCGCTTGTCATGCTTCGCATCATGTGCGGGCGGGGAGTGTGTTGTAAAAAGGACGAAGATAATCGGACATCGTTCACGCGCGCATCTACCTTTCAGTCCTGTATCGTTCTACGCTCGGTCCATTAAATCCTGCACCTTTCAGACTCCGGTTTGCCATAGTTCTCAACAAACGACCTGTTCAAAACGACAAACGATGACTGTTCCACGGCTTTGTACAGGGTTCTACGTCGACGATTTGGTTGTGGGATGCACGTCAGAACCCGACACCCTTCAAGTGTATGGCGACACCATTGACATACTCCAGGAAGCCGGTATGGATATACGGAAATGGACTTCAAATTCATCCGCACTTCGCGAGCGGTTTCTGTCGGACGAGGTTTCCTACGACAACGCATCCGATGGCAACGCAACGATCAAGGTGCTGGGCTTGTTGTGGGACCGGGACACAGATAGTCTCACCTTTTCGGTCAAACGAGCACTCACGTTGTCTGCGTCCCATCCTCCTACGAAACGTACGGTGCTCAAGACATTCTCCCTCATCTATGACCCGCTCGGCTATCTCGCACCCTTCATCGTAACCGTCAAGCTCCTGTTTCAAAATTTATGGCGCAAGTCGTTGCCATGGGACGCTGAGTTTGCAACGGAGGATCTTGTGGTCTGGGAGAAATGGAAGGCTGAACTGTCAGGCATCGATGCGTTGCACCTGTCGCGTAGCGTCTTTCCGCAGAGCAAGGCCCTGCTTGATGTGCATTGCTTCGCCGACGATAGTCCCAAGGCCTACGGCACAACAGTATACGTTCGCAGCCGCCCCAATAACGGCACGACTTCTACGCGGTTGCTTTTAGCGAGAGCCCGCCTAGCTCCATTGAAAGAACTCTCGTTGCCGCGTCTCAAACTGCTGGCATGCCTGCTGTCCACGCGTCTTTATCGCCATATCTCGACGGTAGAAGCCTTAAAGGTTGCCCCCATTCACTTCTGGACGGATTCAAGCATCGCGCTCCAATGGATTCAGTGCGACACGAACACTCGCCCCTCCTTTGTCAAGTCGATGGTGGCAAAAATCTTATCGTCTTCACGACCGGAACAATGGCGGCACTGCAACGGACGCGACAACCCCGCAGACCTAGTGACCCGCGGCATCTCCGCCAGGTGCCTACGGAACAGCCCGCTGTGGTGGAGTGGTCCTCCCTGGCTGTCCGCAGGCGATATCGGCCCTCCTACAATTCCAGACCCAAATGTCAACGACACCTGCACGACGGTGAGCGCTACACCGGAAGCTCCCGATACCGAAGTGGTCGTTCATCCAGTGTCGGCCACGCAGAACTGGATGGACCTCTCAGCTTACAGCACCCTCTCTCGACTTCTCCGAGTTACGGCTTGGTGCGCTAGGTTCGTCCGCAACAGTAGGCCCCGCCAACCGTGTACAACGGGTCCACTTACGTCCGAAGAGCTTAGACACGCCGAAACCATATGGGTCTCACATGTCCAAACCGAAGCCTTTCGGGACGACATTTTGGGGCTCAGACACGGCAGCGTTGCTGCGACATCTTCGTCGGTACGTGTTTTCCAGCCATTTCTCAACGCCTCCGGAATACTGCGCGTCGGCGGTCGTCTTCACCAACTTCAAGATTCGTACCAGATCAAGCATCCCATCCTCCTACCGCCTAAGCATCGATTCACGGAGCTCATCATACTCGACGCCCACCAGCGCTTGCTACACGCCGGCGTGCAAGACACCATCGCCGAGGTCCGAAGCACATTTTGGGTTGTCCGCGGACGGCAAACCACAAGGCGTGTCCTTCGCTCATGCTTGACCTGCCGCAGACTAAGGGCGCACCTTGAGACAGCCCCAGTGTCACCTCTACCTCGGGAGCGTATGACGCCGGCAAATCCGTTCACAGTTGTCGGCATAGATTTCGCGGGACCGCTCTATATCTCAAGGTCGGCTTCTCCCAAGACGTACGTAGCCCTTTTCACGTGCGGTGTCACAAGGGCCGTCCACCTCGAACTTGTGTCCTCTATGAGCGTGCCTGATTTCCTGCTTGCCTTCCGACGGTTCATCTCTAGGCGTGGGGTACCCTCCCTCATCTTTTCCAACAACGCTCGCACCTTTCGCAAATGCTCGTCCCTCCTCTCCCTGGTTAGCGCAAGAGATGTACTAGACTTTGCCACCCAGCATCGCATCGCCTGGCGATTCATTGTTGAGCGAGCTCCTTGGTGGGGAGGCTGGTGGGAACGGCTCATACGAACTGTAAAGGAAGCCCTAAGACGCTGCCTTGGGAGAAAGCGCCTCACCTTTGAGCAGTTAACTACGACACTCTGTGAAGTAGAAGCCATCGTCAACTCCCGCCCACTCACGCATATTGGAGCTGATCCCGGGGAGCTTGAGCCACTTACCCCATCCCACTTTCTGTTAGGGAAACGAGCAGTGGCTTTGCCTGATGAATTCGCTGCCGATGCATCACGCCAGAACGACCTGCGGCTCAGTTTTCGTGTCATTCATCAGGCAAGGAAGCAGTTCTGGAAGCGCTGGACGCGCGAATACCTCCTTCAGCTGCGGTCAGCACACGCAACCTCCTCACCAGCAGTGTCCGAGACGCAACTGAGGGAAGGCGACGTCGTGCAAGTGCAAGAAGACCATCTCCGTCCATCGTTTTGGAAGTTGGCTCGCGTGTCAAGCGTCATACGAGGGCGAGACGGCGTCGTACGGGCGTGCTCGCTGCGCCTGCCCAACGGGTCATCAATCGTCCGACCCGTCCAAAGGCTTTGTCGCCTCGAAGTTGACGCGCCCCAAGTCCCGGCGCGGGATGATGTTGCATAACTTAAAGGAGGACGATGGTCGACTAGGTGCATGGGATTGCGATTAGCGCGCGGCTCCTGGCTCGGGTTGGGATTCGGGGCACTTGTTGATTAAAGCTTGTTGGTGTTGGTCACCTGGAGCTTCGGTCGGTCTGACTCATTACGTAATACGGCTATCCAGAAAACAACGGGTTTCACACCGTTGCGCCTTGCACACGGCCATGACGCATCGACTATGCTGGACGCGATGCTGCCCCACGAACCCAGTGAAAACGACGAAACGAGAAAACGACGCTCTGGATTTCACACAGCGAGCAGAAGAAGCCCGCCTGCTGGCCAGACTACGTATTGGTCAACAGCAACGCGTCGATGAAAGATGTTACAATTTGCGCCGTCGAGAGGTACGCTTCAATCCAGGCGACTTGGTATGGGTTTGGACGCCGATTCGATGACGAGGTCTTAGCGAGAAGCTACTCAAGCCCTACTTCGGTCCCTACAAAGTACTTCGACGCATTGGAGACCTGGATTACGAAGTGGTACCTGAGGGCAGCGTTCCCTCTCGACGATCCCCGAGGACTGAAATAGTTCACGTCGTTCGACTCAAGCCGTACTACAGCAGGTAGCGCTGTAGACTGGCCGGAAGGAGACAACACGACGAAGAAAAAAAAAGAACAAAGACGGCATCGAGACGATGCCACATCTACGGAGGGGGCAATGCCACGAATCATCTTCGAGAAACTTCCAGGGCAGGCACGAAACGGTTCATCTCATCCCGGCGCGTGATGAAGAAGAAGCAAGAAGATTCCAGACACATCGCCTGCTCTCTGGCAAACGCATGCGCTGTTTCTAGACTTTTCGGCGCGACGCTTAAATGCTTGTGCGCTCCAGGCTGGAGCATTCTTTCTTTGGACTCAGTTGTGTTCAGAGAGCTATCACTCTTGAGCTTTTGCTACCAAGTAGTCTAATAAACCGTTTGCTGTTTATTCGACGACTCGCCGGTCCATTTCGCTTCGTGACAATATTGTGTCCCCGAGTTGTCCGACCGGGGTTGATCCAACCCGCCTGTTTTGGCAAAAGAAAGCGCTGTGATGTAATGGTTCCGTTTTTCCTGCTTTCTGTTGCTCATACGAAAGAAAGGTGCCGTTTGTTAAAACTGCTATCGGAGGCTCCGTATCGGCCAACGTCTACGTTTGCTTTCCGGTTTCCTGTGGCAATGGAGTTGACATGTCATGCAAATGCGCCGTAGAGAACTGTAATCGAACTGGGGAACGCTCATATATAAATAAATTTGTTCCCTACGGAAATGCTTCATACCTTGTGACCTTCTACTGTTATACATCTCCAATGGAGTGCGTCTCAGGCTCCATCGTCTTCTTCGCCATCGGGGACACAGGATAAGAAGTACCTTCCTGTAGTAAGTACGCACTTTCACTCACGTTGAATTGTTGTAGATTATGTTTCACTTGATTGTATTCATATGCCCGTGATTCTACAAGTTATCATCATCTTAGTTATCCAGCGAATATGTATGTATGTTGCAAATTCGTACTACGGACAAAACATCTAGCCGATCAAACAGATATAGTTCCGAAGCGTGGGTTTTGTTTCAGATACCTGAATTCATTGATTTTATGAATTCGAAATTCTGCTACAATTCTATGTGTATAGCAGTTCCACCTGTATCAGTTATACGTGATGTTTCACCTAAGGTGATAAAACATTACCTTCTCGAAACTTCTGCCACCATTGAGAAAGGACGGCCGTTCCTTGATCGGATCATCACGTGCGATGAAACGTGCGTGCACCATTTCACTGGTAAGTCTAAACGCGCATCAAAACAGTGGAAGCATCCGGGCTCGTCAGCTCCCGGGAAGTTCCGAAGCACCCCGTCTGCGGGTGAGCATATAACCACGGTTTTCTAGGACAAGGCTGGCGTTGTTCATGTTGATTTTCTGCCCAATGGTACCATCATCAATAGCGCATATTACTGCCAGGTTCTCAGGGGTGTGCATAAGGCGCTGAAGCAAAAGCGGTCGGGCCTCATCACCAAAGGAGTCCTCCTCCTACAGTACAATGCACGCCCGCATACCGCGCATCTCACGACACACACGTTACAGGAACTTGGCTGGGAGTTGCTGCCACACCCCCTTACAGTCCAGACCTCGCCCCCAGCGATTTCCATCTCTTCGAGCCATTGTTCAAGACGTTCCCTGGGGGCCGCTACCTCAGCTGCGAAGACGTGGTCAAGAATGCGGTCCGATCATGGCTGCTACGCGCCGGTAAGGATTTATACGCTGCTGGCATCCAAGCCCTTGTGAAACGATCGGACAGGTGCATTAGTGCCAGCTGGAGATTACGTTGAAAAATAAAACTAATTTCTCGCGTGTAAGTTCATGTTACTTTCGCGAAAAATGAACAATCCCGGTTTGACTTGAACACCCCTCGTATCTTTCTGCGGCTTAGCTAAGTAACTAATGCAAGTAACTGCGTAATGATGATGATAATTAGGGGTTTCATGGCGCAACGACAACGAGGATCATAATGCGCCAAGACTTTGTTGAAGTTTAAACGACATTTAACTTAAAAATAAGCTGATTACTTTAAAACAGGGTAAAAAAATTCAGAGGGTGTGAAACACATAAAAGTGGGGAAATAAGACACTACAATTCGTTGATGATGCCTATATTTCTTAAAAACTGAACGATGTTATCAAAAGGAATGAGGGCCTCATCCCCTAGCAATAGGGCTGGGTGAAGAGGCAAAGAGTATTTATAAAACTGAGTGGGGGGGAAGTAGTTTTGGCGATGTTGTTCGAGAGGTGGGCAGCTAATGAGTATATGTGCAACTGTAAGGTTTCTTCCACAGTGTTCACATTGGGGTGCATCTTCTCCCCGTAGCAAATGTCCATGTGTTAGGTAAGTGTGTCCCAGCCTTAAGCGGCTTGATAATACTTCTTGTAGTCTGTTTTGAAACTGCAGTACCACTCTACCTATGTGTGGCTTCACAGTGTGTAATTTGTTACTGCTTTGTTCTTTCCAAACATCTTGCCATTTTACATTAAGAGGACATACCACCCCCTGTTTTCTATGTGAACTTTGCATAGGTTTTGTGGCTGAACTACGAGACAGATCGTATTGCGGAAACCTTCATTGGAAAGGTGACGTCAAGATCTCTTAACTCTGGGAACTGAAATATCGCTCTAGCGTTGTAATTTTTTTTTACGGACCCCTGAAGGTGGGAACCCCTCTGTTTTCTATGTGAACTTTGCATAGGTTTTGTGGCTGAACTACGAGACAGATCGGAATGCGGAAACTTTCATCGGAAAGGTGACGTCAAGACATCTTAACTCTGGGAACTGAAATATCGCTCTAGCGTTGTAATTTTTTTTTAAAAAAGAAAAAGAAATGAATTTTGTCGCTACAGCTTCAAAAAATCCAAATAAATAAATGAAAGCAAATAAAAACAATCCGCTTCTGAGGTTAACCGGGGACATGTTTCAGGATTCAAATGACGCGTTTTTTGTGTGTTTTTAGCATTCTGTTTTTCCGAAAAAGAATTAGAAGTGAGTACAGGCATGCATCCAAGGCGTTTACCACTGATTCCGGAAGGTGGCGCCGTCCGCTCGCAGCGCCCGAACGTAGTCCGCTCGTAACCATCCGCGTATTGCGCAGCAGCTGATCGGCGTCCGTGGTTTCGGCGGTTCGTCCTGAAGTGACCAATTCGTGGCTAAGTTACGCGTTTTTTTCACTTTCTTGTCCTGTTCATTTGCTCTCTGTCCTTGTGTGTTTTCTGCGTGTTCATAGTATTTACCCATTATGGCTCGAAGTCACGTCTACGGACAACGGAAACGTAAGAAGAAGGACTTTGCGAATTTACGTGGTAGAGGCAGGCATGTGACGGAGCCTGCGGATTTGAGAGATTTTGGTAATGCAGGATGCTCCAGCCGTGCTGTTCCCAGTGATCGTTGCACTTCGACGACTCCACATCGCGCAGATACCCTTGTAGGCTCAACCTTTGGTGGTAGTGTTGTTCCTCAAACTGTAAGTGGTGCCGGTCGGAATGCTTGTTTCGCTTCGAGCACAAGCGAAATTCGTCCTTCAAATTCGTCATTTGCTGATTCAGCTGAGGTAGATAATGTAGTCCCCTGCAGTTCAGGTTGTGACGAGCTTGCCGGTTCCAGAGCAAGTCCCGTTCCAATCACTGCCGCTGTTACACCCAGTCGATCTTCATCTTTCGATACTGGCAATGTTCACCAGACACAGAGTCAGCGCACAAGCAGTGTGAATGGTCGGCGTATAGTGGAGATTGATCACTTCTTCTCGTCTTTGCAAAGTTTGTCGGTACATAGTCCGTTTGGTTGCGGCCTGGCTGACATGGAAATTGTATCAGAACATCGGCGAGGTCTGTGTAGCTCTTTGAGTTTGAAGTGCAGGATGTGTCTGAGGAAAGATGTAGTCACAACAGAGGCACCAGTTGATCAACTTGTTCAACAACGCATGGACGTCAATTCCTCAGCAGTGAACGGTATCGTGTCTATAGGTTCTGGTTTCTCAGGCCTTCGCGAGCTCCTAGGTGCTCTGGACATACCCGGCATGGCTGGTAGCACGTACAGTAAGTATCAGGATATTGTTGCTAAAGGAATCGACGAAACAGCTTGGGAAGAAATAAGAAAAGCAGGCATTGAGGAAGCTCGGTTAGCTAGGGAGGCTGGGGACGTCGATGCTGACGGTTTTCCTATAATTACGGTCGTTGCCGATGGTGCTTGGTGCAAACGTTCATACAAGAACAAGTACGACGCTCTTTCTGGCTTGGTAAGTAAAAATTTTTATCTACACTTAATAAAGGTGCCCGAAAAAAGAGAATTTATCTTGCACACCGCTTGGCAGACGGGATATACAGGAAGTCTGTGCCCACCATTTGTGGAAAGAACACTATGAGCATTTATTTGGAGGAAAAAGTTGACCCCTCTGGTGCTATTAGTGGCACTGCTGTCTTTTGGTAAACACACTTTCTAGAGTGGTATACATCCTGTGGCATTAATTCGTATGATACGCGTACAAATGCATAATTCCTCGAAACATTGTCATTGGGGGTAGAGTTTTGTGGAATACAATCCTGACATTTTTTCGTTTTTGCAGGCTGTAATTGTTGGGTACCGCACAAAGAAAGTACTGTTCCTAGGCGTCCGGAACAAATTTTGTACACTGTGCGCAAGTTCCAAGGCAGGGTCGAGCCCAAAAAAGCATCTGTGCTTCAAGAACTGGGACAGCAGCTCTACCAGTATGGAGAAGGATATCGTCGTTGAAGGCTTCAGGCGCAGCATTGAGTTGCACGGGGTAAAGTACTTGCAGTTGATCGCTGACGGTGATTCGAGCACATACAAGTCAATTCTTGAAGCTGCACCGTACCAGCATCAGGTAGTTCAGAAGGTAGAATGTCGCAACCACCTTCTTCGAAACTATGTAAGTCGTCTTCGAGATGTTGCTTTGGCAAAGAGAACAACCCCCATTCCCCCATCGTTGAAGAAGCTACTTCTGGATAATGCTGTTCGACTAAGAGTTGGAGTTGCTAGGGCTATTCACTATCGCAAAGAGCAGGCCGAGTTCAGCAAACAAGATCAGATTCGGAACCTGGTGGCTGATATCCGTAATGGGCCACTCCATGTGTTCGGCGACCACGCAAAATGTGCGGGTTACTTTTGCAGTGGTCCAAAAGAAGGGGAAGTCAATCACGTCCCAGAGCTCAGGAAATGCGGACTTTTCAATGAAATCCTTGTAGCGATGAGTCGTTTGGCAAACAATGGTAGCAGCTTGATCCTTGACGTTAACAATAATGCTGCAGAACATTTCAATTCTCTCGTTGCAAAGTTTTCTGGCGGTAAAAGAATAAACTTTTCCCAGAGGGGATCATTCGGAATGCGGGCTTCAGGAGCTGTCGTGTCTTTCAACTCTAAGCAGTACCATCGTGCTCTACATAAGGCAGTGTACAACACCAGCCCTGGGAAGTATGCAAAAATTATGCTGAAGCGTAAAGCAGCTGTTCGTGCTGCTTGCATAAGGCATCGGAGTTCTGGGGCTGCTCGCTGTAAGCGTTCACTTGAAGGTGCGCCTTGCAAGCGTGCTTCCAGCGACAACCACTATGGTTCCATAGTGGATGCTCCAGACATGAACCACGATGACTATGTTGAAGCTGCTGCGGCGTACAAGGATTCCCTTGTGCTCTCCCAACCAGATGCAGAGCAGCTCGAGGCTGATACTCGAGGTCAAGAAGGGAGAACTTTGTGGATGCAGGAGAGGCGAAAGCGACTCACCGCTTCTAATTTTGGCAAGGTATGCAAGATGCGAGATGCAACGAGCAGTGCAAGTACTGTTCGTTCCTTGCTCTATGGTCATTTTGACACTGAGGCTCTCCGATATGGTCGCGACACTGAGCCCATTGCAATTGCTAAGCTGCAGGATGAGTTAGGGGTGACTGTTTCACCATGCGGCCTTGTTGTTGATCAGGAGTTTGCATACCTTGCTGCAACACCTGATGGGCTTGTCGGTGATGACACTGTCGTGGAAGTGAAGTGCCCTTATTCGGCTCGGCCCCTTACCCCTGTGGAGGGAGTGCGGGCAAAAAAAATCACCTTTTGCACTATTGATAACTCTGGTAATATTTCGTTGAAGGAAAACCATGACTACCACTATCAGGTGCAGGGACAGCTCCACATCACTCGACGTCAGTTTTGTCTTTTTGTGGTATATTCTGGCGAGGAAATTTTTGTCCAGAAGATCGAGAGAAATGATGGCTTCTGGAGCAAAATGATTGGCCACCTTCAACTGTTCTACTCGCATAGCCTTCTACCGGAGTTGGTTGACCCTCGTCAGTCCCGTGGGCTGCAGCTCAGAGATAACAAGAAGAGTGACCATCAGGTTGCCTCGCTCTGTGATGCCGCCAAAACAACTTCCAATCAGGGCGATTCATCCAGAAAGAGACGGAAGACTGGTAAAGATAACTCACCTGCCGCTGTTCTGTAATTATGGCTAGACTGTGGATTTACGTGTCATTTAGTTTGCGCGGCTCCACCTTTGCCAAGTGTTTTAATGCATATTCATCCATTTTGCTTCATAATTTACTGAATGTTTTTCCATATACATGTCTTCGACTTTGGCTCAGGCTGCATATCTTCACGTTTGTGTTTCATATTTAAGTTACCTTTTTCCATTTTTACTGTGCATATCTGTGCATATTTTTCAATTTTCCTAAATATTTATATTAATATATTTCTATGTATAAATCCACAGACTAGTCGTGCGATGCTTGTCATATTTTAAACATGGCGTAAGAGTGTGAAATCTGAATCCAGCCATCAGCACGTGAGGATCTAAGTATGAGAATGGTGCACAATCTCCCAACCGTAGAACCGTCTTCCCCGGCATTGTTGAAACACGTCCACACGTTGATGCTATATGTGTGAGGCCATCATGGTATTCTACCTTGGCTTGAGTGTATGAAGATATAGCAAAGCTGTCCCCAAACCGTCGTTCTTCCCAGGCATGGTTGAAACACGTCCACACGTTGATGCTATATGTGTGAGGCCATCACGGTATTCTACCTTTGCTTGAGTGTATGAAAATTGTGGAAAGAAACATGAATGGTATTCCTAGCACTTTTGAAGCTCCACCAGCCTGTTCAGATGTCGACATCCTGAGTATGAATCCATTTTGATATTTTGACAAGGTCGGTAAGTATCATTGTGCAGAGCTGTCTCCCAACTGTCGCCAGTTCCCCGCATTGTTGAGCACGAGCAACATCCCAACATGTCGCTCTGCGTTACGTCCTCTTGCCATCTTGCCTTTACTTGGGTGTCATTTCAACATATGAAAATTGTATTTTCAGATTCAGGTATCCAGTACTACTGCAAATATGATGGCCAGACGCCCAAAGGTCAAACTTCCTAAGTGTTACTGTCTTTACCTGTCATTTGAAAATTTCCTACTCTCTCCCTGATTATGAAGCACCTGCCCTTGCCAGTGTTGTACCTGGTTCAGCATTATGTGGCCAATGATGAATGGTGCCCTGTTGGACATTTTTTTTTCCATAAACACACACTCTGAGGCTTTAGCTGCCAACTGACAAGCATGGCAAAAGCAACTATCAGTTGCTACTTCATTGCTCAAAAAGGAAACTCGTTGCTGAGTAACACGTTCCAAGTTTTTACTATTCCCATATTATGAACCTGGCTCTGTCCACCAGGATGCTATATGTTGATGCCGTATGTGCGAGACCTTCATGTCAAAGTGCGCCTACATGCAGCGGACTGTATGGTACTTCATTATGTGTGTATGCCACATCGCCAATGATGAAATGTGCTGTTGGATACTGTATCCACGAATGAACATTCTGAGGCTACAAGCATGAGCTGATACGCATAAGTAATGCAGAAAACGTGACGATGTATACATGCTGCGTTCTTCAATAAAATATCTCCAATCTACCAACAGTGAACACGTGCTACTGATTTCTTTTTAATCTTTCGGGTGCTGGCTGTCTAGGATTTTCTGCTTGCAGTAATCTGTGAACCAGTGGTTACTAACAATGGCTATTGGTCACCTTGACCAGATTTCATCTGAAGAAAAACTTGAGACCGGGGGAACACTGCAAACACATCTGTACGGACCACAATACGAATTTGAGGAGAAATACATTTTTTCTCTTGAAAAGCTTGCTATGAAGCATAATATATTTTATTAACCAAAATATATTGCACGAGTTGCACCCGTAGGAAAATACCCAGCCATCTCATTCAGGCTACAGTGGGCATCAGTGACTCGCACTCATAGTGGCAAGCAATGCAGTAGTCTTTCAATTTCAAATTTCACACGCATTATCATGCACCACCTCGCTGTGTTTAGAGTTTCTGCTCCAGGAAATATCACGGGGAGGGGGGCATATGTGCCCTGGACCAACTTCTAAGGAAACTACTGGTCTCAGGGTGCCTAGGGTAACGAGCAGACAGCCCAGCCGGAAGCTGGCAGACGGCATGAAGCCATTACAAAATTTCCATCGGAATGATGATAGTTGTTTACAAAATTTTATCGGGCAGGTCTTGTGTATGATGTGGGCCATTTGTACACTAATCATGGGACAAAGTATGCGATGGCAGGAGGAACAGGTTAGAAAAAGCTTTGACTACGTTGCTGCTGCTGACAGGAGTGAGCATAGGATTGGGGATCAGATGACGTGGTTGTTATAATACAGCAGGTAACAGTGGTAACATCGTTCTGTGTCGTCATGACATGGCGGCTAAAATGGTGAGCGTTCACCACGGTGAGCGCACAGGCCTGCATGCACTCGTGGGGTGTCCCTTAGCACGACACTCTTCACACGACTCCATTGGCTTGAGTACGATGCCACGACGCGGACCCGGTGCTTTCAGCCATGGTCCGTAGCGTTTCACGAGGGCTGTGCGGAGGATGCCTGCTAGGCACGATAACCCCCGTCCCGTCGAAATGTGAGAGCCATCCCGTGAAAGCATCCCCTCTTTCACCTCCTTGTTCCTGGTAAAGACCTTGTGCTGGAAAAGATATTTGAACATATATACGGAATGTTTTTGCAAACAGCACTTCACAAAGACAGCAATACAAATAAACCGGAATTCCTGGTAGGCATGTGCCAGTACTTCATACGCATTTTATTTTCGGAAAAATTGCGCGATAAAAAGCAACTGGAAACTAGCTTTGTGATACTTGAATTACAAACAGGTACCGCATCAAGACCATCAACTGTTTGTAATTCAAGCACCACAAAGGTAGCCCCAGTTACTTTTTGTCGCACTGTTTTTCCAAAATTAACGAGCATTATAAAATACCTGCCATGACCACCAGGAAGTTCCAGAGTTAGCGTTCGAGAAGCGACTACTCACGTCAATGCTCAACACCGTAGCGTCACCGGCACGGACAGCTGGAATCGTGCGCAGCATCGCGTTATATCCCTGAATTGTGCCAGAAAGTTCAGGCCGCCTTGTCTGTGGCATCAGCTTATACAGGAATATATGCTCCGCGTAGCCTTTCGCCACCTCAACGGTATCCTGTGAAAGAAGACCATTCATGGAAATGAATCTTCCCTGGCGTGTCAGAGGAAATGGGTTTTAGCAGCACAGAGATTGAAATCGTTGCAATCTGTACTTACTGAGACTTCCCGCAAAACAGCTGCGGCACTCTTCCCATCCTGGATATCGTTGCCACCGATATACATGACGATCCAGTCTACTGCTAGGTGCAGTCGATGGATTTTTTCTCTCAGACGGGCCGCTGTAGCTCCGGGATAGCTAAAAGTGACGATTTCCACGTCAGAGTCTACGAACAGCCTGTCGCGCGTCATAAACTTCAGCCGGCTACTGCCAACCAACGCGCCTTTCATCGTTTACGTTTCTCTGGGATCACAATGCGTTGTGCGGCGAACTGCAAAGTCAGTTGATCTCCGAAGAAGCTGCAAGGGAGAACCATGCGTGCGTCTGTGGCGTGCGCGAGACGCAGTTGGCGCCGTTGCGTAGTCCTCCTCTCCACAGCTGTCTGGTCGTCTGCTCGCTGAGGTCGACGCGACCACCAAGCCTTTGGCAGCCCGCTCGTGCAGACGCGGATGTTATGTGACGGGGCCCACACAACAAACCCATCGCATGCAAAAATATAAATAAAATCAAATGCGTTTGTGGTGTTTTGCACATTGGTTTAGGGCCTTATGGACCAGCAAAACCAAATATAGTGGGATGACCGTGAGGGTGGGGACGTTTGCCACAAGATTTCGCGGCACGCTACCCAAACCCGGATTTATTTGTCATGAGCATTCTGCATGTATTCCTAAGAATCCTTCGCTGTAGTGGGACGATCATATGTTTAAACACTAAAAACAACAAATTATTTATCGAGCGGTCAAAAGCTTCCTTTTATGAACTGTATATGCACCGCGGAAAGGATGGAAATTCGCCTGCGATCTCTGACGGTGAAAATGAAATCATAGTTCGATTGCCGCGGAAATAAACACTTTCTTTTATTTTTGAATCGGATAGTCCGCAATTGATGCAAACTACACTATGATAAACAGTCGCGTCCGAAATATCGAATATTCAGACAAACAATTCAACACGTCAGCCTGAACAGACTGGAAGACAGGTTGCTTTATCTTGGAATTATGAAATTTTTATCGTGGTTGAGGAAGGCCCGGCTAGCATTAAACCCCATAAAAAAGTAACAACAATACAGTGAAGGAAGTAACAAATCGATACCTGCCGTCTGCACGCACACTGTATCACGAAATTGGCCAAATCCGGCGGCCATTTACTCAAAATCGCCGCCAAAATTTTGGCACGATTTTCGGGTATGTTATGGAGCTATCCTTCCCGAGAACACAGAAAGAAAATTGGAATGGACAAATGGGACTGGCCATCGGGCCCGCTGCGAGCCTGGGGAACACTTAGAGCAGAGGTGGGTTTGGATAGGGCCTCAGTATAGAAATATTGGTGTATGGGCAGGGCACGGGCCTAAAAATCCGGCCCATGCAGTGCTCTACCCCTTCTCAAGAGGCAACTACAGTGCCAAAATGCGCATGACCTGTGCATACGTGCACTGTTTGGTTTGTTTGATAGCTGAAGAAACTCGGGACGGGGGACAAGACAGCCGTTTCTATAGAAAAGCGCTATCACGCATTTTGTTTTCCCAAATGTTCGCGTAAGCCAGACGGACACTTGGCAGTTCGACGAAATGGGCACTTGGACCGTATGACGTGCAACCCATTATTTGAGGGTGAAATCCATACCCGACCCCTAAATCCTCTGACAAGACCCGCCACCCGCGCTCTACCAGAAAATGAAATCCACACCCAACCGGACCCGACCAGCAGGGGCTGCGGCGCCTTTGTTTACTTATTATTTGGTATGATCTTTTCTCTTCGTTGTTGTTGCTGTAGCCGTTGCTTGTTCGTGGCCGATCCGCCAGCAGTGCTTGTGCCAAAAACGCTGCCCGCAACAGTCTCGCTACCCGCGCGGGTGTCAATAATATCACCCGCAACCGACCCGCTACCCGCGGGAAACTCCAAACCGGGATCCGCACCGCAGGATAGAGCGTGTCGTGCAGAACCCTGCCTGCACTACGCCTGAAAACTCCGCACTTCGGCTTTCCTCTTGATCAGCGTCTCACTCTGCTTCACGGAGAGAGCGGTGTCGTGTGTACGCGGTTGCTCCTCTCTGGCTTTGTTGAAGGACGCTCCTTCTGCTGTTCAAACGCGCCCACCACGCCTGTGGGCCCCAACGTGTGTGAGTGCATGTGTGTGGAATTTTGAGTAGCAAGCCGTAGCCATCTGGCTGACATCTCCTAACCCCTATGTAGAAGAAGAACCGAGACCCGACACAAACATTCAGCTGTCGAGTCTCATGAAGTCTGTTGACGTACATGCCGCACCATGTGTTGTCGAATCCGAACCTGGCACGGGCACGTGCGAAAAACGTAAAGCCCGGCCCGACAAGGCCCGCGCAATGCTCTAAAGGGGAGTGCGAAACCCTATCGAAATTTGCTAGCAGTCCTGTGCGAGCGCACCGGCCTTGAGTTCTACTATGAAATAATGGGAGCGCTTTCACGACACCAATCGACAGCAACGGACGTCATGGTTCAACAGCGTAAGTGTCACTGGCAAGAAAAGCAGGGATGTTTTGCAACGGGATGTTGCAGTGTCATATGACCGTCGACAACCCCGCGTCCTTTCTGGATACTGCTGCCTCTGACAAAAATCGCTATTCAGCTCAACTGGAGTCCCCCGATACTCTCAGGGACACGTGATCCTGTGACACCACGAAAACTGAAAACTACGATTACTATATCACGAATAGACACCTCCACGGACAGTCTCTGCGTATCGGGTGAAAAGCTTTAGCCCGCTGCTACCGATCAGAGCAATCTTCATCCACGAGAAAGCGAGGTGGTAACGGCGGTACGCGACAGTCACACGGCATGTTCGAGAAATGCCAGTAAAACGTAAACAGCAAACGCGAGACAACGAAATCCACCGCGCAAAAGCAAATCGGGGAAAGGAGAAAATCTAAAAATAAAGGAAACACAACCCAGCTCATAGGTCACCGCCTGTCACGTGGGCTTGTCGTGTCCTCCAATCAGAGACGCGATGGACTTCTTACAAAGTCGGAGGAGTGAGGGCCCTCCTCACTCCTCCGACTTGTGGCGCCATCTATCGCAGAAAAAAGTTCATTTTTGAGTTGAGACGTATGTGATATGTCCTCTTAATAATCTTTTTTAGTTCTCGCAACAAATCATCATACGGTGTGTCAAAGGGTGTGATGTCATTACCGTGGGCGGCTGCCGCCTCGCGGTCGGCCCTCTCGTTGCCGCTTATACCGACGTGACTAGGAACCCAGCAAAGTGTCAAACTGTACCCTTTTTCTTGTATAACAGCTGCCAGGTACCTAGCACGTCTCACTAATAGATTCTTGCACGATTGTGGACTACATATGACACGTACAGAGCTCAGGGAGTCTGTGTAGATGACTGATGATGATATACGTGTCTGTAAAATATGATTAAGAGCGACAACGATAGCGTACATCTCTGCACTGAAAATCGACAATACATTGTTCAGGCGGTGTGATTTTGTGCATGTGCCGCTTATCATCGCGCATGCTACTCCTATGTCGGTCTTAGCACTGGGGTAGAGTATCGCCTGTTGCGATGAAACTCCCCACTCTCCAAGGCCGAAAATAAAGTTGTTGTTGTTGTATGTCGGTCTTCCAAGCATCAGTGTATATTTCAACATGATCACCAAGGCTTTCTCTAAGATGCTCAAATTCATGCTGTATTTCTTCAACAGCATTTTCCCGTTTATTGAACTTAGTTAGTGAAATATTATATTGTGGTGCCGGCTGCCAAGGAGGCATCATCTTGCTAGCCTCTAAGGAAGAATGGACGTAATGTATAAAACCAAAGTATTCAATATCTCGTTCAAGCCGAATGCTAAAAGATGGTATAGCTTTGGGCTTGTTTGTGAAAAACTGCTTGAAACGAGTGCCCTTTACACATGGCAATGTAGGATGTTGAGGGTAGCCTCTAATCCTTAAACCATACGATGTTCCAAGATAAGAACGCCAATTTTCCGGAGTCTGACCCATACTTTCTTTGACGGTGTTCTATGTGTTAGAGAAGAAACGAAATTGCACCAAGAAGACTTTTTTGCTTGTTTTCGCGTCCATCTCGCTTTGGCACGTGCTCTTTTGAATGCAAGGAGGTTATGTGGTGTTGGGTATCTACGAAAGATACCCCATGCACGATTTTGTTCCTTTCTCGTCTTCGCGCTTTCGTCAGTCCACCAAGGTTTTGGACGCTTGGGGAGCTGACCTGATGTCTGCGGAATGGATTTGTGAGCAGCATCTATGATCATACCGGTAAGGACACTGTTTGCTTCTTCAATGGACATATCTTCAAAATATGACAAATGGAGGTTGGCTTTCATTCGAAACTCACCCCAATTAGCCTGAGATAATTTCCATCGTGGTGGTCGTGTTGAAAGCGAGTTCGCAACACCACGAAATTTTAGGATGACAGGAAAGTGGTCACTTCCCCTTGGGTTCTGCTGGACTGTCCAGTTAAAACAATCGAAGAGGGAGGGACTGCACAGCGAAATGTCTAGACAAGAGAAGCTTTGTGTTGAAGAGTTGATGTATGTAGGCTGTCCTGTGTTAAGCAGGCAAACAGGCCTTGACATCAAAACTCTCTCTAACATTTTCCCTCGACCATCCAGCCTTGTACTGCCCCACAAATGATTGTGAGCGTTTAGATCCCCAAGTATCATGAATGGCAGAGGAAGCTGGTCACAAAGATGCTCAAAGTCTTTTTGTTCAATTGAAATTGAAGGTGGAAGGTACAGTGAGCATAATGTAATCACCCTGTCGAGGCATATTTGTACAGCCACGGCTTCCAAGTCTGTGACAAGAGGAAAGGGGGTTGGAGGTATGGACTGTGGGACAATGACAGCGACACCTCCAGATGCGCGGGTGCTGTCTGTGCGGTCTTTTCTAAATACATTATGTCGACGAAAAGGATTTACACTGTTCTCATGTAGATATGTCTCCTGTAAGCAACAGCAAACTGCCTTTTGTTCTTCTAAGAGGTCATTAATGTAATCGAGGTTGGAAAAGAGACCTCGACAATTCCATTCTATTATATTACCCAGACCCATGAGAAGGAAGACAGAGAGGAGAAGGAGCACTATCTTCATCGTGCCTTGGATGCAGTAACATACCCCTATGGACTGTGTGTACATGAATGTCTTATTCAAGGGGGGGGGGTATTCTTCGTGGAGGTAATTTCTGCATGTCTTTTGTTCTGCTGCCCCTACCTCGACCAGATGTTTTTTCTCTCTTTTCTTTGCCCTGAGAGAGAACACCTGGCAAACTGGATGACGATTTCTGGGATAAGCAGTCATGGTCATCCAATTCCATGTTTTGTAACATGGTCTGGGATGGTTCCGGCATGGTTCCGTCCCAGACTGAGATTGTGCCATCAACATCACTGGAAACTGTGGCTATCTCCTTGCTGCGTGCGCTGCGAGCCAGGGTGCTCCCAGGAGACGTAGGAGCAGGAAGAGACACACTCGTGTCTCCACCTTTCTGCTGGGGAGTTTGAGGTAGACACCCAGAAGTCTGGGTCTCTACAGATTTCCTCAGTGGTGCGACTCCCCTGCGCGCCACCTCGGAGAAAGTGCCTTTACTAGCAAACTCTGCTTGTGCTTTTGCTGCTTTACATGGTATGTTCTGTTCTGCTTTGATGCGAAGTATTTCTTTTTCTGCTTTCCACCGGGGACAAGATCTTGAGTATACTGGAAGGTCACATTTGCAGTTTGCGCAACGCACCGGGTTCTCACATAATTCTGGTGTGTGACCATTGCCTGAACATTTTGGACATGTTTCCTGTCCACGGCAGACCTGTGACCCATGCCCGAAACGTTGACACTTGAAGCAACGCCGCGGGTTAGGAACGTAGGGTCGCACGTGGCAGTTCAGGTAACCTGCTTTGATGGTTTGAGGGAGTCTGTGCAGGTGGAATGACAGTACGATGTGCTTGGTTTGCATTTCTTTGCCATCTCGACGCATCACTATCCGCCTCGCCGCCACAACGCCATGCTCGCGCAAACCTTCTTCGATCTCGATGTCGGAACAGTCAAGGAGTTCTCTCGGAAATCACCCCCTTGACAATGTTCAGGATATGGTGTTTTGTGATTGATACTGGAATGTCACCGAGTTTCTTTATAGACACAAGGGCTGAACTTTGGGATCTGTTTTCTACTTCAATTTGAATGTCTCCAGATGAGAGCTTCTTTGCTTTGTACGATTTCCCTATGATTTTTTCAATTTCTTTTGCAATGAGGAATGGTGACACTTTCGATAACGGCTTCGTCTCGTCCTCAGCATGGGCCACAAGGAATTTCGGGAACCATGGCTCTGGAGACAGGTCTAAGCTAAGCGAGTTCATTGGTGCTTCGGTGCAGCGCCTCTTTTGACGCTGATCATGCTTTTTTGAGTGTACTGCATCCATACAAGGAAAAGAGTGGTTCGGTGCACAGGTGTGTCGCCCACCATCGAGCCCAACCAAGGGAGCGTGCCCGGCACGCTAACACTTTCCTCTGCATTATACCCTAGTGCAGTTTCAGAAGGGTGAAAGAACTGCCCAACGTTAACCCTTGCCGCCAAAGAAGGTGAGTAAGGAAAAATACAAGAAGGAAGAGGAGATGAAAGGAGAAAGTAAGGAAAATAGGAGATGGCGACTAGCTGAATAGTCCTGGCTGGGCCTTCCAGGACCACCCGACTATGGGAAGCAGGGGCCAAAGCGGTGTGTTGCTTTCCCGGAGGGGCCCCGAAGGGTCCTAAACAACCTCCCGGTCCACTCAACCACCAGGATCCCCATTTCCCCAGACACGGGACAGCCACGCACAGCTATACGTGGGGGTCTCCCTCCTGCGGCGACCCAACCGTGAGTGCAGGAGGAGGCTACTGCGGCTGCTGCCGGGCGATGGGGGAACTGCGTAATGTAAACGGAATTTGCGACTCCTCTTCATTGCAGGCGCATTAAACAATATCACTCTCTAAAACAGCTCCATACGGCCTCGCACTCCACAAACGTCCATTTCTTTCATATTTCGCTTCACTACTAGGAAAACTCACAACAACAAAAACAGATGGCGAACACAAAAACCACAGATAAAACACTGGAGCCATGTGGATATGAATGATCTTCGAAACTTCTCAACACACTTGAAAGTAACTGTTCTGAGGCTGGAACACACCGAGAAATAAGAAATACAAGCATCGCGAACAGGCGGCTGTTCCTCAAGGTTGTTTGCTCTGCGTGCTACGCTTTTGGGCTTTCGATTCGGCTGCTGCGACTCAGATTTGATCTGGATTGGATCTGTAGCCTAATATAATCCAGTGCAAGCCAACTGAGTCACCTAATGGCGGCCTACAGCGTTTTACGCTGCGAATAGGCTGAAACACATGGCCAGATGGCGACTTTGCCCCATCTGACCCTCTGTAACGCTAACGTCCTGGCGGTATTTAAGTAAATAAATAAATAGAGTCAGTGGTTTGTCCCATTGCATCCTAGGTTCTGAAGGTTCTGAGGTTTGCCTTCGTCCTGTTAAAAACCGTCGATGTTGCCCATTTGTAAAATTTGACACTGTTTGGGCACCTCACTGAAAACACTCTCCACAATGTTTTTGGCGACGAAATGCACTCTCTTCTTGTATGAAACACGTCGTTTCAGAGGTTAGGGCAACACCCCCAACTGCCGTTCTGTGAAGCCCGGTCTACCGAAAATGGGTTAATTCATAGAACGCTTTCAATGCATTCCCACTCGTGACATCGCTCACATTTCCCACATAGGTTGTCCATGGCGACTCAAAATATCATATGAAATAAAAAGTTGCTCTATAGATGGAAAAAGTTACGTTGTGGAGGTGCAATGTACACCTGCAGTGAGTTGTCAGTAAAGGGCGAGCAAAGGCTACGGCGGTTCTTTTTTCCCAAGTACAAAATAGGTCTTCGAGAGCATTTATTGAACAAGCGACGTCAACTTTGAAGAGAAAAAGATTCTGGTTGTTGAGCAACATGATATGCGTGGGTTCTGTGTGGGAGGAAGAATGTAGAATTTATGACTAGTGAATACAGGGACCCAACAGGACTACGGATGCGACAAAGACTCCCAGCTAACGCCATTGAAGCCTGGTGGGATTTAAATCAGCCTGTTGCAGCAGCAATTACCGAGATGGCGGATGGGGCAGCTGCCTATTTCAAGAAATGGCTGTACAAAATTCCAAATAGAAAGTATGCGACATCAAAAGGTGTGTCCACTGCAATCTGGAATGACGCGTATGCGACAGAGTAGGATGTGTTGTTGATTGCAACGCCAAACAGCAAAAGCCTAAGGTCAGAGGTAAGTGCAAGCGATCAGACTGTGCGTCCGATTTCGCCTCTTGCTACTCTCGAAAGCTATCGAAGATCGGCTTGTTTCGCCTGTCAGCACAACGGCGTCGAGACGTATGGTATGACAAACAAGAAAGAACAGAGCGACCTCCCACTGGTGTCAGGCACTGAGTCGTCGCATATCTGGATTCGCAAAACAAATCACGATGGCATCTGCAAACTATTTATGCAACAAGAACTCGCAGGAACCAATGGACACAAGTGATTTTGTTTTAAACTTTCATTGTCGCACCCGCAGTTGTCGCACCCGCAGTCGTCTTATCTTCGTCTTCACTAGTCGCTTGTGCCTAAATTGTATTTTATTCCTCCGATATCTGTTTGTTCCTCTTATGTCTCTGTACAGCCTGTGGTGTTTTTTTTTTCTCTTCAAAGTCGATGTCGATAGTTCAATAAATTAAGTTCTGAAATACCTATCCTGTTTTTATTGCGTGTGACTGTGCACTTTTGGGTGACATGCAGGGAAATTAAATGGGTAGAGAAAAATCATTCGAGCTTGTCAGAGATTGACGTAACAGACGCTTCTTTGTACCGAAGTGAACCTGCATTAAAGTTTCATAGCGAAAAAGGTAAGAGAAGCGGAGAAAATGGGCATCGCGAATACAGAAACTCACACGGCTCTGACATCACAGCCCTGCTCGCCGCCAGTGGAGAGTCACGTGGTTACGGCTTCCCATGGAAATGCACGGAACTGTGAGCTCTCTGACGTCTGCGCTTTGCTCGGCAGTGTGTTCGAAGGCTTGTACCTCGCTAAGTATGACACGTAGAAGAACGCTTTTTTTCCTCGGTAATCTGGTGTGCGGTACAATGTGTCCATGGTGTAATGAACCACATCTATGAAAGTGTCCTAAGCCCTTGAAGAGAACGCTCACATTCAGGGATTGGGCGAACGCAGCTTCCTTGCAAGCACAACAGCTTTGGCTACATTTCCTTAGTCCCTCCTTTTAGCTACATTACCTGGTATGGGCGCTTTCTTAATATTTGGTAGCGTGTTCTCATGCACATTTTGCATTTTGGAGAGTTTATTGATGATTCTGGCGTTAAAATGTGATGACGGGGCCTTATGGTCACTGAAATCGTTAGCTGCTCGTGGACGAGCTTCCATTTATCGTTTACAAAGCGTATGCACCAATTGCCTCCCTACGGAAGCTTTAAAAGGCCACATGGACTAAATCTCTTTAAAAAAGTTACATTAGTTTAACAGTTACATTACTGAAATATTTTTGTCTAACTTTAAATTCCTACAAAATATTTGGGCTCTATGTGACGCGAAAGTTGTTTATTCTTGTTTTATTTTTGAGAACTGTGAAGTCACGTTATGCTTCGACGGAGCACCCGGCTCTCACCTGGCAACGCGTCACTGAAATCCGTGGAGGTTTGTAGATCTTCACAAATTGATAGCAATGCACAACACTCGCTAAGAGGATTGAAATTTCGCTATAGAATCCTTAAGGTACCTCCTTTTCATGGACCAAATAAGATAAACGCCGTTTTCCGAGTCCGGAGTGGCACTTTATAGTTCTGGAGATACATACTACTACTTCTACATGTTCTTGAATTTGAGTCGTCGTAATTCAGTCGACGTTTACGTCGTCATTTTATAGCCGGGACACGGCAAGAGATTAAAGGACGACGAAAGCGAAATTTGTGAATTGCAAGAAAGCGTCCGAACAACGTGTAAATTTTACATATTATTATGGGTATAAAAAGGGGTATACAGCGACTTGACAAAACAACAAAAAGCAATTTAATTCAGACGTTCGCCCCCATACGGGAGACATTATCAGTGTCCGCTAAGGGCAGAGTGAGGAAAACACAAGCCAGCAGTCGCCTCATTTAAAGTGACAGCCGCACCCATTTCGTACGGTTTCTAAATTTCAGTGCCAGTTTATTCCTTATTGACTGTCTGAACCTGCCATCGAAATCGAAAACAGCACACGAAATAGTGGCGCTGTTCGGCTCTTATTTGATGGAATACACGACAAGAGCATATATAGAACGACATAGGAAGAAGGATATTGTGTGTATTCCGCTAATCCTTCTCTCAAAAAGCGTTTAAACGTATTCGTCTCAGAACCAATGAGGGCGCGGCCTCCAAAATCTGGACCGGGACGTTTTTGATCCGCCGTCGTCTGCAATTGCTCTGCAAGGCATTTGGATGTGAACATGTGCGACGCGAGCAAATGCTACCTGAAGTCGCTGTCCAGAGATTTCCTCGAGGACAGCAACGATGCAGCAGTAGCGGACACCGATCGTTATTCTCCGAATATGCTGCAACGATACTATATGCTAGAGATTCAGAGACGAAACCGGTCGCGACGGTCACGCCGTTCGTCAATGACAAACAGCTTCTCGATTCAGTGCTTGACAGACGCCAACTTCAAATAAAACAGCCCAAAAGGTGCGTCTGCGGGTTTTGCAGTCAGAAGCGCACGACGTGTATTGTGAGCCGTGCAAAGGGCCAGGTAGCGACGCTCTGCACTAGCTAATTTTTTTAGCGCATTACGGAGCATCCTCTTTTTTCCCCGACCTATGCAACCGGCTGCAACTTCCTACTACAACAGACAACAGGTACAGTAACGTGGTTTTTCAATTTGTTTAAGGGGCAGTGGTTACCACTTTCAAGCGACAGCTAGGTACCCAGGAAAAAAATTGAGCTGGGATCCCAAGTGACCCCAGTTGAAAATTAAAATGAAACCACTTTATTTTTCAACCGGATCTGCTCCGCATAACTCATGATCAGTTTATACGACTCAGCTGAAGTCGGCCCAGGACGCATACTAATCCCCCTGTCCCCCACTCCTTCCTGCTGTGCTCTTTCCGTCTGTCCACATCTGTACGCTCACATGAATACTGAAGCATACTTTCATGGTTGTATTGTAGGCTTGTGCATGTAGATATTTTGTTTACTGCTGATATACATAAAGTGATACATGATGGGACGCTCTTGTACAGCAAGAGCTATTTCGAAACTCGGCCACAGTTATCTTCACAAGTACTGTACCATTCACAATAACGAATTCGTCTTTGTGGAATTCGATGAAATGTGCCGTAGTAACACATTATGAAACATGCACTTCACCTTCATGCAATGTCACACAGAACATTCCCACTTCTTAGGATGTGTGTCTTTCCCCTGAGAGAATTAGAGAACATGCACGAGAGTTCCCTCGGTCCCTAGCATACGACCTCTGCATCCAATCATATATTTTTCCCACAAGTCGACGTAGTCGTTCTTGTTGCCAACACAGATTGCGGTATGATGAGCAGTTTTTATCAACTTAATTCGATTACTTAATAGCCGTGACGTGTTTTGCCGGGTAAATTTGCAGCATTCCACTTCCAACAAAGGGCAGTCCAATTATACACTTTATAAGAGGGACAGGGAGTAGGAGACCATACCTTTCAAGTGTATTCGGTTTGGATTCAAGTGAAATGCATTTTATTCGCTTTGGTATTTGAAAAGTACAAATAATCATACAGCTTGAATGTATTGGAATTATTTTTCACTGAACTTCTATGCTACCAGAGCAGTATTGCCATGCAAGGTTCATGTAGCTCTGAGCCGTCTGTCGGGGATTACCTGTGCATGTTGGAGAACCCCGCGTGGTCAAAATTATTTCAGTCATACCCCACAAGACACGTAGCGTGTCCCCAAAGACTACCCTGACATGCCCTTACGAAAATGCCAGATCTCGCCAGATCTGGAAAGTGTTGTTCAGGTCAGATCTGAAATTGGGCATATCTGGCCAGATCTGTGTTCATGCCAGATCTGGGAAGATCTGTGTTCAGGCGAGATCTGGGAAGATCTGACTCGCAACTGGATCTGGCCTGGTCTGTCCAGATGCTGTTGCATATCACTTGACCAGGCTATAAATAACGCTAGGACAGTCATGTGAAATGTGGATACCACCTGTGTTCCAAGGGATTTTATGACTTGTTGCTCACAATATTCCAGGCCCCTGGCATGTGCCGTCTGCTTTGTAAATTCTGGAAAATAAAGAAATGTGGAACACGGGGACTATTGATACAATTCCAATAACAGCAGCAACAGGTTTGCTGAGTTAATTAGCCACTGACTGTTGCCACACATGTCCAACTGCAACATACAGGCGTCCCAGTGTGGGTCAAATTTTGCATTTGATATGCATCACGCATTAGAAAACTATGTGCTAAACAAAATGACAGAAAGTCTCAGTGGAGAGGAAGGTAACCAGAAGAACAGTCTCTGTTCGAAATGTCGGCGGCTCTCCACTAGGGCTTTCTCTCCTTCTGTGTGCTACCGGACCGCTCATGCTTTCTCCTCGACCTGTGTATGCTGTTTTGTTCTAGAGGACTTTTTCCCACTCTGTGCTAGCAATTTCCTTTCACCTTTAAAGGAACTAAATTCAATCTCCTAAATCAAACGGAAAAAATTGTCAGAGCAAACCACACGGCTTTCCAACACACTTAAAGTTATGCCAGTTCACTCAGCTATTTCGCACTGGTGAAAATATCCAATTTAAGTGAAATCAAATAGTTGGTACACAATGGCTAAAAGTTGCAACATCAGAACGCTGTCGGCTCATCTCTTTTCCGATGTTCATGACCTTGATAGATACTTTTACCCATTACTCAGGATTATTTTTACAAGTCCACCTCCCATCCCAATCGCATCACAATTATAAGGTAATAAGCACATATTATTTCTGCATGCTCCTGTGTCCAGTTACAGTAAAGTATCTAACTGTATTATCAGGTTGGCCATGAGGTAGGTAACACTAATATCAAGCAAATTTGTTCGAATTATGAAAAAAATCAACAAAGAGCACATGACCTGTTCTTCATATGCCAAGTGTATTTGTACAGACACGTTTCTTAGGTAAGCCAAACAAAGTCACGTAAAAACACTTACCAAGAATGGCCAAGAGTCCTCCTCCTTTTGACTCCTTTTGCTGGCACTCTTTTTACTGAACACGCCAACAAGCACTGTTCCTCATATACCAGACCAAGCAGGCTTCGCGCTAGTGATGTTGAAGTACGCGCCAGTGATGCACCGTGCACTGTGCCAATGGGGACGTAAACACCACTCCCTTTGAGAAGCTCTTCAACCTATGTACTACTATTTATTACTTTTGCTTACGAGAGATGCATTATTTTGATGTGCTGAAAGGGCAATAAATACCTTGGAGCACAGTTGAGTGTTTTTCTGTATTTACAGTTGTTCCACACTGCACATCATGCATAATTATGCTTACATTATTCTCATACATTGTTGCATCATTTCAATTGTTCCACAGTACACATTTTGCATAATTGCACTGTTACATTATTCACATGCACTGTTGCATTATTTCAATTGTTTTTACACTACACACTATTTACAGTCTTATAATTCCTGTGTACGTGCATTCATCATAATCGTTATTAGTCCTATACAAGTCCGTACTATTGGGGTTCCTTGCACCCTGTATATGATGCAGGTGATCAATGTGTGCAAAATGCAATGTGTCCCGAATGTTGCTGATGACGCACCTTGGTCTGCGCCTCTTTCCCTTTCCCATGTACTGAAATACCCACTTAACAAACATGCGATATGCAGTCAACCGGTACACATTGTAGAAAAAAATTAATGAAATTATTCGTATAGTTCCATGAATCAGATATACACTCTTACAAGGTAATGCAGAATTTGGAGCATTATTTTATCAGTACTACAAAAAGTCATGACCAGAAGCTGTGTGACGTAACTCGAAGCACCAAGCAATTGGGGTGAGTATAATTGGGAGAGTACCGATTATGACGTCATGTACCAGACCTATTTAAGTAACCACCTAAGCATCTTTTGTCCTGACGAAGACAGCGTCACTGTCGAAACGTCGACCCCTTTTTCATTCAACTTTTAATTTCTGCCCATTAAATGAACTAGTGTTTCTAACTTCCCTAAAATCTGTCGTCCGCGTCTTTTTCCTTCCACAACTATATATATATATATATATATATATAATAATTTTTCCCCCTTATACACTTAACTGGCTTTGCACTGGGCTTTCAGAGGTGTCTTATGACACCCTGACGGGAGGCATCACGTGCCACGTGATCTCCTGACGCCATCCGCTCAAACGCTGCCTGCCTGCGTACTGCTGATGAGGCCCAAGAAGGCCGAAACAGCTGTCCAGTACTGGCATGGCGATGTTTGACTTACAAACATATGCTATACGTGCAGCCAAAGAGCTCTTGCTAATTTTTTTCCCCCTTATACACTTAACTGGCTTTGCACTGGGCTTTCAGAGGTGTCTTATGACACCCTGACGGGAGGCATCACGTGCCACGTGATCTCCTGACGCCATCCGCTCAAACGCTTCCTGCCTGCGTACTGCTGATGAGGCCCAAGAAGGCCGAAACAGCTGTCCAGTACTGGCATGGCGACGTTTGACTTACAAACATATGCTATACGTGCAGCCAAAGAGCTCCTGCTAATTTTTTCCCCCTTATACACTTAACTGGCTTTGCGCTGGGTTTTCAGATGTGTCTTATGACACCCTGACGGGAGGCATCACGTGCCACGTGATCTCCTGACGCCATCCGCTCAAACGCTGCCTGCCTCCATACTGCTGATGAGGCCCAAGAAGGCCGAAACAGCTGTCCAGTACTGGCATGGCGACGTTTGACTTACAAACATATGCTATACGTGCAGCCAAAGAGCTCCTGCTAATTTTTTTCCCCCTTATACACTTAACTGGCTTTGCACTGGGCTTTCAGAGGTGTCTTATGACACCCTGACGGGAGGCATCACGTGCCACGTGATCTCCTGACGCCATCCGCTCAAACGCTGCCTGCCTGCGTACTGCTGATGAGGCCCAAGAAGGCCGAAACAGCTGTCCAGTACTGGCATGGCGACGTTTGACTTACAAACATATGCTATACGTGCAGCCAAAGAGCTCTTGCTAATTTTTTTCCCCCTTATACACTTAACTGGCTTTGCACTGGGCTTTCAGAGGTGTCTTATGACACCCTGACGGGAGGCATCACGTGCCACGTGATCTCCTGACGCCATCCGCTCAAACGCTGCCTGCCTGCGTACTGCTGATGAGGCCCAAGAAGGCCGAAACAGCTGTCCAGTACTGGCATGGCGACGTTTGACTTACAAACATATGCTATACGTGCAGCCAAAGAGCTCTGCTAATTTTTTTCCCCCTTATACACTTAACTGGCTTTGCACTGGGCTTTCAGAGGTGTCTTATGACACCCTGACGGGAGGCATCACGTGCCACGTGATCTCCTGACGCCATCCGCTCAAACGCTGCCTGCCTGCGTACTGCTGATGAGGCCCAAGAAGGCCGAAACAGCTGTCCAGTACTGGCATGGCGACGTTTGACTTACAAACATATGCTATACGTGCAGCCAAAGAGCTCCTGCTAATTTTTTTCCCCTTATACACTTAACTGGCTTTGCACTGGGCTTTCAGAGGTGTCTTATGACACCCTGACGGGAGGCATCACGTGCCACGTGATCTCCTGACGCCATCCGCTCAAACGCTGCCTGCCTGCGTACTGCTGATGAGGCCCAAGAAGGCCGAAACAGCTGTCCAGTACTGGCATGGCGACGTTTGACTTACAAACATATGCTATACGTGCAGCCAAAGAGCTCCTGCTAATTTTTTTCCCCTTATACACTTAACTGGCTTTGCACTGGGCTTTCAGAGGTGTCTTATGACACCCTGACGGGAGGCATCACGTGCCACGTGATCTCCTGACGCCATCCGCTCAAACGCTGCCTGCCTGCGTACTGCTGATGAGGCCCAAGAAGGCCGAAACAGCTGTCCAGTACTGGCATGGCGACGTTTGACTTACAAACATATGCTATACGTGCAGCCAAAGAGCTCCTGCTAATTTTTTTCCCCTTATACACTTAACTGGCTTTGCACTGGGCTTTCAGAGGTGTCTTATGACACCCTGACGGGAGGCATCACGTGCCACGTGATCTCCTGACGCCATCCGCTCAAACGCTGCCTGCCTGCGTACTGCTGATGAGGCCCAAGAAGGCCGAAACAGCTGTCCAGTACTGGCATGGCGACGTTTGACTTACAAACATATGCTATACGTGCAGCCAAAGAGCTCCTGCTAATTTTTTTTCCCCCTTATACACTTAACTGGCTTTGCACTGGGCTTTCAGAGGTGTCTTATGACACCCTGACGGGAGGCATCACGTGCCACGTGATCTCCTGACGCCATCCGCTCAAACGCTGCCTGCCTGCGTACTGCTGATGAGGCCCAAGAAGGCCGAAACAGCTGTCCAGTACTGGCATGGCGACGTTTGACTTACAAACATATGCTATACGTGCAGCCAAAGAGCTCCTGCTAATTTTTTTCCCCCTTATACACTTAACTGGCTTTGCACTGGGCTTTCAGAGGTGTCTTATGACACCCTGACGGGAGGCATCACGTGCCACGTGATCTCCTGACGCCATCCGCTCAAACGCTGCCTGCCTGCGTACTGCTGATGAGGCCCAAGAAGGCCGAAACAGCTGTCCAGTACTGGCATGGCGACGTTTGACTTACAAACATATGCTATACGTGCAGCCAAAGAGCTCCTGCTAATTTTTTTCCCCCTTATACACTTAACTGGCTTTGCACTGGGCTTTCAGAGGTGTCTTATGACACCCTGACGGGAGGCATCACGTGCCACGTGATCTCCTGACGCCATCCGCTCAAACGCTGCCTGCCTGCGTACTGCTGATGAGGCCCAAGAAGGCCGAAACAGCTGTCCAGTACTGGCATGGCGACGTTTGACTTACAAACATATGCTATACGTGCAGCCAAAGAGCTCCTGCTAATTTTTTTCCCCCTTATACACTTAACTGGCTTTGCACTGGGCTTTCAGAGGTGTCTTATGACACCCTGACGGGAGGCATCACGTGCCACGTGATCTCCTGACGCCATCCGCTCAAACGCTGCCTGCCTGCGTACTGCTGATGAGGCCCAAGAAGGCCGAAACAGCTGTCCAGTACTGGCATGGCGACGTTTGACTTACAAACATATGCTATACGTGCAGCCAAAGAGCTCCTGCTAATTTTTTTCCCCCTTATACACTTAACTGGCTTTGCACTGGGCTTTCAGAGGTGTCTTATGACACCCTGACGGGAGGCATCACGTGCCACGTGATCTCCTGACGCCATCCGCTCAAACGCTGCCTGCCTGCGTACTGCTGATGAGGCCCAAGAAGGCCGAAACAGCTGTCCAGTACTGGCATGGCGACGTTTGACTTACAAACATATGCTATACGTGCAGCCAAAGAGCTCCTGCTAATTTTTTTCCCCCTTATACACTTAACTGGCTTTGCACTGGGCTTTCAGAGGTGTCTTATGACACCCTGACGGGAGGCATCACGTGCCACGTGATCTCCTGACGCCATCCGCTCAAACGCTGCCTGCCTGCGTACTGCTGATGAGGCCCAAGAAGGCCGAAACAGCTGTCCAGTACTGGCATGGCGACGTTTGACTTACAAACATATGCTATACGTGCAGCCAAAGAGCTCCTGCTAATTTTTTTCCCCCTTATACACTTAACTGGCTTTGCACTGGGCTTTCAGAGGTGTCTTATGACACCCTGACGGGAGGCATCACGTGCCACGTGATCTCCTGACGCCATCCGCTCAAACGCTGCCTGCCTGCGTACTGCTGATGAGGCCCAAGAAGGCCGAAACAGCTGTCCAGTACTGGCATGGCGACGTTTGACTTACAAACATATGCTATACGTGCAGCCAAAGAGCTCCTGCTAATTTTTTTCCCCTTATACACTTAACTGGCTTTGCACTGGGCTTTCAGAGGTGTCTTATGACACCCTGACGGGAGGCATCACGTGCCACGTGATCTCCTGACGCCATCCGCTCAAACGCTGCCTGCCTGCGTACTGCTGATGAGGCCCAAGAAGGCCGAAACAGCTGTCCAGTACTGGCATGGCGACGTTTGACTTACAAACATATGCTATACGTGCAGCCAAAGAGCTCCTGCTAATTTTTTTCCCCCTTATACACTTAACTGGCTTTGCACTGGGCTTTCAGAGGTGTCTTATGACACCCTGACGGGAGGCATCACGTGCCACGTGATCTCCTGACGCCATCCGCCCAAACGCTGCCTGCCTGCGTACTGCTGATGAGGCCCAAGAAGGCCGAAACAGCTGTCCAGTACTGGCATGGCGACGTTTGACTTACAAACATATGCTATACGTGCAGCCAAAGAGCTCCTGCTAATTTTTTTTCCCCTTATACACTTAACTGGCTTTGCACTGGGCTTTCAGAGGTGTCTTATGACACCCGGACGGGAGGCATCACGTGCCACGTGATCTCCTGACGCCATCCGCTCAAACGCTGCCTGCCTGCGTACTGCTGATGAGGCCCAAGAAGGCCGAAACAGCTGTCCAGTACTGGCATGGCGACGTTTGACTTACAAACATATGCTATACGTGCAGCCAAAGAGCTCCTGCTAATTTTTTTTCCCCTTATACACTTAACTGGCTTTGCACTGGGCTTTCAGAGGTGTCTTATGACACCCTGACGGGAGGCATCACGTGCCACGTGATCTCCTGACGCCATCCGCTCAAACGCTGCCTGCCTGCGTACTGCTGATGAGGCCCAAGAAGGCCGAAACAGCTGTCCAGTACTGGCATGGCGACGTTTGACTTACAAACATATGCTATACGTGCAGCCAAAGAGCTCCTGCTAATTTTTTTCCCCTTATACACTTAACTGGCTTTGCACTGGGCTTTCAGAGGTGTCTTATGACACCCTGACGGGAGGCATCACGTGCCACGTGATCTCCTGACGCCATCCGCTCAAACGCTGCCTGCCTGCGTACTGCTGATGAGGCCCAAGAAGGCCGAAACAGCTGTCCAGTAATGGCATGGTGACGTTTGACTTACAAACATATGCTATACGTGCAGCCAAAGAGCTCCTGCTAATTTTTTTTCCCCTTATACACTTAACTGGCTTTGCACTGGGCTTTCAGAGGTGTCTTATGACACCCTGACGGGAGGCATCACGTGCCACGTGATCTCCTGACGCCATCCGCTCAAACGCTGCCTGCCTGCGTACTGCTGATGAGGCCCAAGAAGGCCGAAACAGCTGTCCAATACTGGCATGACGACGTTTGACTTACAAACATATGCTATACGGGCAGCCAAAGAGCTCCTGCTAATTTTTTTCCCCCTTATACACTTAACTGGCTTTGCACTGGGCTTTCAGAGGTGTCTTATGACACCCTGACGGGAGGCATCACGTGCCACGTGATCTCCTGACGCCATCCGCTCAAACGTTGCCTGCCTGCGTACTGCTGATGAGGCCCAAGAAGGCCGAAACAGCTGTCCAGTACTGGCATGGCGACGTTTGACTTACAAACATATGCTATACGTGCAGCCAAAGAGCTCCTGCTAATTTTTTTCCCCCTTATACACTTAACTGGCTTTGCACTGGGCTTTCAGAGGTGTCTTATGACACCCTGACGGGAGGCATCACGTGCCACGTGATCTCCTGACGCCATCCGCTCAAACGCTGCCTGCCTGCGTACTGCTGATGAGGCCCAAGAAGGCCGAAACAGCTGTCCAGTACTGGCATGGCGACGTTTGACTTACAAACATATGCTATACGGGCAGCCAAAGAGCTCCTGCTAATTTTTTTCCCCCTTATACACTTAACTGGCTTTGCACTGGGCTTTCAGAGGTGTCTTATGACACCCTGACGGGAGGCATCACGTGCCACGTGATCTCCTGACGCCATCCGCTCAAACGCTGCCTGCCTGCGTACTGCTGATGAGGCCCAAGAAGGCCGAAACAGCTGTCCAGTACTGGCATGGCGACGTTTGACTTACAAACATATGCTATACGGGCAGCCAAAGAGCTCCTGCTAATTTTTTTCCCCCTTATACACTTAACTGGCTTTGCACTGGGCTTTCAGAGGTGTCTTATGACACCCTGACGGGAGGCATCACGTGCCACGTGATCTCCTGACGCCATCCGCTCAAACGCTGCCTGCCTGCGTACTGCTGATGAGGCCCAAGAAGGCCGAAACAGCTGTCCAGTACTGGCATGGCGACGTTTGACTTACAAACATATGCTATACGGGCAGCCAAAGAGCTCCTGCTAATTTTTTTCCCCCTTATACACTTAACTGGCTTTGCACTGGGCTTTCAGAGGTGTCTTATGACACCCTGACGGGAGGCATCACGTGCCACGTGATCTCCTGACGCCATCCGCTCAAACGCTGCCTGCCTGCGTACTGCTGATGAGGCCCAAGAAGGCCGAAACAGCTGTCCAGTACTGGCATGGCGACGTTTGACTTACAAACATATGCTATACGTGCAGCCAAAGAGCTCCTGCTAATTTTTTTCCCCCTTATACACTTAACTGGCTTTGCACTGGGCTTTCAGAGGTGTCTTATGACACCCTGACGGGAGGCATCACGTGCCACGTGATCTCCTGACGCCATCCGCTCAAACGCTGCCTGCCTGCGTACTGCTGATGAGGCCCAAGAAAGCCGAAACAGCTGTCCAGTACTGGCATGGCGACGTTTGACTTACAAACATATGCTATACGGGCAGCCAAAGAGCTCCTGCTAATTTTTTTCCCCCTTATACACTTAACTGGCTTTGCACTGGGCTTTCAGAGGTGTCTTATGACACCCTGACGGGAGGCATCACGTGCCACGTGATCTCCTGACGCCATCCGCTCAAACGCTGCCTGCCTGTGTACTGCTGATGAGGCCCAAGAAGGCCGAAACAGCTGTCCAGTACTGGCATGGCGACGTTTGACTTACAAACATATGCTATACGTGCAGCCAAAGAGCTCCTGCTAATTTTTTTCCCCCTTATACACTTAACTGGCTTTGCACTGGGCTTTCATAGGTGTCTTATGACACCCTGACGGGAGGCATCACGTGCCACGTGATCTCCTGACGCCATCCGCTCAAACGCTGCCTGCCTGCGTACTGCTGATGAGGCCCAAGAAGGCCGAAACAGCTGTCCAGTACTGGCATGGCGACGTTTGACTTACAAACATATATATATATATATATAAAAGTGAAATAATAAGACTTGGACTACAGTTTACAGGAACGTAAACAAAAACTAATTTATTTAATGGGCAATTTAACACATAGATTAAAAAAAATAATGATCGACGTTTTGACAGTGGCACTGTCTTCGTCAGGACAAAAGAGGTACAAGGGTTGCATATTGCTTAAATAGGTTCCCTGGGTGACATCACAATCGGTGCATGTGTGGCACGTGGCAGTTGTCTTAGTCATATTCTGGAACATTCCGCAAGGTCAAGTCCGGGTGGTGATGTCATCTTTCGACGTTGGATGAATTGCAGTTGAAGTCCCGATGAATTTTGACGAAGAAACTAGAATCTGTGGTCTTAAGCACGTGGGCACATTGCATTAGTTTGCATATTTGACATCCGCGACCAATGCACGGATGGCAGCCTGATGTCGGACTTGTTGATCGGTTGACTTTGCAGCTGACTAGATTATCATGGAGGTTTTGGGTGTGCCTGTAGCTCACACGTGGGGGTTCTGGGAGGATTTGTCCCATGCGCTCTGACTAGGCCCGGCGTCGGGAACTTGGCGCCCCCATCGCCCGGCAGCAGCCGCAGTAGCCCCCTCCTGCACTCAGTGCACTCAGGTTGGGTCGCCGCAGGAGGGCGACCCCCACGTATAGCTGTGCGTGGCTTTCCCGTGTCTGGGGAAAGGGGGATCCTGGCGGTTGAGTGGACCCGGAGGTGGGTGGTCCTGGAAGGCCTGGCCAGGATTATTCAGCTAGTCGCCATCTCTCTTTTCATTTCGTTTCCTCTCTCTCTCCTCCAGTTCTTCCTCTTTTCACCTTCTTTGGCGGCAAGGGTCAACCTTGTGCAGTACTCCTTTCTTTAGAAAACTGCACTTGGGTACAGTGCAGAGGTAGTGTTAACGTATGGAACACGTTCCCTCGTTGGGCCCCATGGTGGGTGACACACCTGCTGCACCGAATCACATATTCCACTTTATGGATAACACGAACTCACAAAAACGTGATCGGCGCCACAAAAGGCACCGCACCGAAGCACAAACATTGCAGTTTTTCAGTTCTGCTCCAGAACCATGGTTCCCAAACGTCCTCATCCTTCAGGCTGAAGATCAGACAAAACCACTAGCTGGTGTACCTTCCTTTCTCGTCGCTAAAACTATCGAACAAGTAACACTGCATCGAAAGCATACACTGCAAAAAATGAGAACTGGTGACATCCACAATGAGGTCCCAAGCAGGCAGCAGAGCTCAGAACTATTGTCAGTAAAACAGATCGGTAATATTCCAGTTTCAGTGACTCCACACCGCACAATCAACACAGTCCGAGGCGTTATATCAAGTGAGGAGCTACTGCAGGGCTCGGAAAGTGAGATCGAGGAGGGTTTAAAAGATCAAGGGGTGATCAATGCCAAGCGGATATCCATCCGCAGGGACAACACAGAAATACCAACCAGGCACATCATGATATCTTTCCAATTGCACACGCTCCCCGCAGAAATCAAGGCTGGGTATGTAAACTGTCACGTCCGACCTTACATACCCAACCCGCGTCGATGTTTCAAGTGCCAGAGATTTGGCCACCATTCCCAAGTATGCCGTGGACACCTGATATGCCTCAAGTGCGCGGGTGATGGCAATGGCCATGGCCCTGATTCGTGCAAAAACAGTTTCTGTTGCGTCAACTGTGCAGGCAACCATCCTTCCTATTCAAGAAGCTGCCCACGATTTAGTGATCAAAAAGAAATCTTGAGAATTAAAACTGTACAGCAGCTGACATACAAAGCAGCGAAAACGGAACTGGAGTTTCGAAAAAGAGGATCTTTGTCTGAAGCGGTGGGCCGGGGAGTGGCATGGCTCAGAGTATCCGTGGGGACCCAAACTTGTGGGCCTCCACTCCCCAAATACAAGAAAAGTCTGCGGAGAGTTCGCCTCCGCCGGCTCCCGCCACAATCTTTACGGAGGTTGATGGCGCGCTTTCAGTTTGGGATGGGCTCACTGGGAGCTCATCCCAGACTGCCACACACTCAATGGAGCTTGACGACGATGACTCCATGTCGCAGAAATCGTCGCCAAGTCTTCCAAGTACACTGGACCAAAGAGCTGCTTCGCAAGGGAAGGAGCAAAGAGAAAAGCACGGAGGTCGCGGTAGAGGCAAGTCAAAGGAGAAACGGAGGCTTCCCCCGCCAAGGCTCTCACACCCTTAACACACAATATGCAGAGTCCCTTTGCTCTTCCTTATTTCCATTCTAATTATGGGACAGGTATTCCTTCAGTGGAACTGTCGAGGCCTCTACAGTAACATTGATTATGTACAAGATCTTTTTGAAAAGTACAGAGCTGTCTGCTTCTGCCTGCAAGAAACATACCTACACAAAGAAAACTTAAACCCTTTCCGTCGCCATAATGTTTTCAGGAAGGACAGGACACACAGCGCACGTGCATCTGGTGACGTGGCTGTAGTCCTTCCACAGCGCATACCTGCAAAACACTTTCCACTCGTTACAGACTTGGAGGCAGTAGCAGCCGAAGGGTGCCTCGACAGGACTTTGACAATATGTTCACTCTACCTGCCCCCATCAATGTTAATAGAGCAAAGAGATTTCGAAAATCTATGCAATCAACTCCCCCAACCGTTTATGATTTTGGGCGACCTGAATGCCCACAATCCTTTGTAGGGAAGTGCAAATCTAGATGCACGCGGGAAAATGTTGGAGAGGGTCCTCTCTTCGGGGTCACTCTGTCTCCTGAATACTGGGTTACCTACCTATGGGAACTCTGCAACACAAAATTTGTCTTCCATAGACATTTCACTATGCAGCCCATCGATTGTCCAGTTTCTTCACTGGACAGTTGAACAGAATCCTCCGGGGAGTGATCACTTCCCAGTAGTGTTAGAATTTCGTACTCTAGTCAACACTCTGACAGCACGCCCTCCCAGATGGAAATTCCGACTGGGATCAGCTCTCTGAAAAATGTGAACTCTCACTGATTCCTCTTGATACAGTGACGGTCGACGAAGCTAGCAATCTTATCAACAACGTCATATTTGATGCGACAATACGATTCATTCCCCAGACTTCTGGTCGTCTCCCAAAGCGACCTAAACCCTGGTGGAATAGTGAATGCGAGGCAACTCGCAAACTTCAAAATGGGGCGTGGGGCACATTTCGGAGGTACCCCACTGCACAAAATATCTTACTGTTTAAAAAAGGCAAGAGCAAAGGCGAGATGGACGCGAAAACAAGCTAAGCGGTCCTCTTGGCGCAACTAGGTTTCTTCACTGCCCTGTAATACCCCATCCAAAGTGGTGTGGGACAGACTCCGCAAAATCAGAGGGGAGCACCTCAGTCGTTCAGTTCCTTTTTTAGAAGTCAATGGCCAGGCATGCCAAAGCCTAGAAGAACAGGCTAATGTCCTCGGTGAACACTTCGAAAGCATTTCAAGTTCTTCCCAGTTTGCCTTCTGAGTTTGTCCCATGTACCATACCACGTCGGCGCAAATACCCAATTTGGTTTTCTGCTCTCACACGCAGTTATCTTAGTAAAAAGAGATATTTTCATAGAAGATTTAAGAAATTTGGAAGGGCGTTTGACTATGAACAATTTGCTGTTTTTCGGCGGCTCTTCAAGAAGTCTGCTGACTCAGACCGTATTTGGAAGGGATTCAAGATGACGTAAAAAGCAATCCTCGTAATTTTTGGACCTGGCATAAGCAATGTAAGCGTGAGAATGCTAGCACTATGTCTCTGTTTGACGGTAATGTGATACAATGCAATCCGCCTGTCGTGGCAAATATCTTTGCGTCACACTTTTCATCTGTGTTTGATAACTCGGCCAGCACAGATTCTGCCTTTTCTTTTACGCAAATGCACGGTGATCATCTGTCCTCGTTTGTTATTACTGAGAATGATGTCCACAATTCAATTCGTAAACTAAGGCCCACAACGACACCGGGACCAGACGGTATCCCCGCTATTTTCCTTAAAGCTTATCGTGACATCCTTTCGCCTGTGCTCGTGTTCATATTTAATCTTTCTCTTAAACGAAATATTTTTCCACAACCGTCGAAGTCTTCCCAGGTCATTCCTGTCCATAAATCAGGCAGCCATAACATTGTTACTAATTATAGACCTATAAGTATTTTATGCGCCTGCTCCAAAGTCTTTGAACACATTATTTATACTAATCTGTCCTCGTTCTTTAAGCGCAAAATTGCAGACAGTCAGCATGGCTTTATGCCTGGGAGATCAACAGTCACAAATCTTGTATCATTCATGTCAGTCTGTTCCCCAGCGGTTCTTTCTCGTGGTCAAATCGATGTAATCTATTTTGACGTCTCGAAAGCATTTGACTTAATGAACCATGGTCTGCTCCTTCGTAAGCTTGGTTTATACGGTGTTTCTGACTCTCTTGTACGTTTCTTTGCCTCGTACTTACGGCATCGCTTATACTCTGTGTGTGTGTCGGGATCCTACTCTGATACCTATGTTTCTACGTCTGGTGTACCCCAAGGGTCAAATCTCGGACCTCTACTGTTTAATATTTTTATTAATGATCTTGTATCTTGTGTTAAACATTCCACCATGCTACAGTATGCTGATGACTTCAAAATAATGAAAAGCATAACCTCGCCTTCTGATTGCTTACTGCTTCAGGAGGATGTTTGCAGTGTTATTTCTTGGTGTGCTTCTAATTTCCTCAAAATCAACACGTCAAAAACTAAAGTTATCTCATTCACGCGCAAGTCTCAAGTAACCCGATTTCAGTACTTTTCTGATGGCGAAATAGCCCGAGTCGATGGCATTCGTGATCTCGGTGTTGTCTTTGATGCGAAGCTTCAATTTCATGAGCATGTCAGAGCAATTCGTTCTGCTGCTCTGCGTATGCTTGGTTTGCTCACCCTACAGCTGTAAAATGTTTTCTTCTCACACGGTATTTCTTACTCTCTACCAAGCTTGCGTCCTTCCCCGACTTGAATATGCGTCAGTAGTATGGAATGCTTTATGTGCCACCGATATCAAACGTCTTGAAGCTGTGCAAAAGAGGGCACTTTATATTATTCATTCGCGTTTCTTGCGGAATGTCCCCGCATTTTTATCGTATGACTATGACAAGCTTTCAAATTACCTGCACTTGCTTCCTCTTGTTAACCGCCGCCACATTCATGACATGATGTTTCTTTATAAATGTGTGCACTCAATATTCGATTCCCCTTTTCTGTTAGGCCGCCTAAATTTTTGTTTCCCGCGTGCTACTCTGCGGAACCCCCCAACATTCTATGTCAACCACTGCTCTCCTAATGACCCCCTTACACGATGCCAAATCTTGTTTAACCCGCTCCCTTCATCTCTTGATATTTTTTCAGCATCATGTACATCATTTAGGTGTCATATCTCTTCCCATTTTTCGGAGATTTCTTTTCTTTGACTTTTTCAGATAATTTCCCTTTTGTTGCAGTGCGATTGCATGTAATGGCAAAAGGGCAAGGGTGCAGGCCAGCTGGTACATGGTGAAAAAATTTGGAACCCGAGAAAAGGACAGAGGAGGGACGACACGACACGTTCTCGAACACAGCAAACCCTTTAACGCAAACCCGTTCGCAAACAGCGAACCCTTAGGTTTGCTGTGTTCGAGAACGTGTCGTGTCGTCCCTCCTCTGTCCTTTTCTCGGGTTCCAAATTTTTTCGCGATTGCATGTGTTTCTCACATTACAATGTGCGTGTACTCTTTTCTCGTTTTCAATTCAAGTCATGTATTTTTTTTTCTTTTCTTCGTGTACAGTCTCTTTTGTTTTTGTTTTTGTGTGTGTGACCGCGTAGATCGTGTCTTGTTGTTAGTGCATATTGTATTACTGTATTTGTATGTATATTGTGTCTATTTGTAGTGCATTGTATTGTATTTGTGTGCGCCAACATTAGGGTCATCACGACCGTTCTTGGGCACCAATAAAACATTATTATTATTATTATACAAGTGAATTTCTTAAAACTTAACAAAGAGCTGCAAAACAAAAACTTCCGATACATGACGGCGATGGGTCTCCGTACAACCAACCATTCACCATGGTAGAACTTTCACGCTCGTTATTAGCTGCAAAAGCAACTGCTCCAGGCCCAGATCGAGTTACATATTCCATGATCGACCACCTTTCTGACTTATCAAAGAAATGTTTACTCAACTTTTTCAACCATGTTTGGATACGGGGCACATTACCATCTGCATAGAAAATTGCCACTGTAATACCCCTCCTAAAAACCAGGGAGGGAAGCTTCAAATCCAGCCAGTTACCGTCCTATTGCTCACACTAGCTGCATAGGTAAAACCTTTGAGAGAATGGTAAACAACCAACTGGTTCACCTCGTAGAAACAAATAATTGTATATCTGAGTTCCAGTGCCGTTTTCGAGTGGGGTGTTCCACAGTGGATCACCTCATTCGTCTAGAAACAACTATTCGTGAAGCTTTTGTCCGAAGGCAACACTGTTTGTCAGTTTTCTTTGATATGAAAAAAGTGTATGACACCGCATGGCGATACGGTATCCTGTAAGACCTCTATTCCATTCGTGTAAGACGTCACCTTTTTAAATGCATTGCTGATTTCCTTCAGCACAGAACATTTAGAGTACAGCTAGGAACTACTTTATCCCGTTCATTTGTGCAAGAGAATGGTGTTCCACAGGGATCCGTTTTTAGTGTGACATTATTCTTGGTTAAAATTAACTCTATAGCCAGTGTCATTCCACCTTCCATATCATACTCTTTGTATGTGGATGACATTCAAATATCGTTGTTCGGGAAGCTTGTCAAGATGTGAACGACAGATGCAGCTGTGTATAAATAAAATGGCCAAATGGTCTTCACTGAACGGGTTTAAATTCTCCACAGAGAAAACAGCGTGTGTCCACTTTGTGAGAATGAGAGGAGCATTTCCACCACCCACGCTCAAACTTAATGGGCAAGATATACCTGTAAAATCGGAGAGCAAATTTCTTGGTGTCATATTCGACTCTAAGCTTTCCTTCAAGTCTCATATTCAAAACTTGAAGGGAAGTGCCTCAAGTTAATGAATTTAGTGAAAATTCTCTCTCACAGATCCTGAGGTGCTGACCAGGAAAAACTCTGCCGTGTGTATACATCTTGCATTCGCTCGAAGATAGATTACGGGTTCGTCGTCTATGGCTCTGCCCGTCAGTCTGTGTTAAAATCCTTAGATACTATTCATAACCAGGGACTCAGGCTCGTTCTCGATGCTTTCCGAACCTCACCGGTCGAAAGCCTGTACGTCGAACCTCATGAATATTCCTTAAAAAGACGGCGATTTTTACCTCGCAGCATCATATGTACTACGAATAAGAACTTTTCCGCAACATCAAGTCGCAAGTACACGGTTTAAGCAACTCTTTATAAACAAACCCTCGGTTTCTCCTTTTTCCCTCCTTTTTCTATGCGCATTGAGGGGGATGTTCTGGATCACGAATTCTCTTGCTATAATGCCCTAGTTTTGGAGTGTGGTAAAAGGCTCCCACCTTGGGAACCACCTCCAAGGTCCGATACTACACTGACAATGTACAGGAAACAGTAAACTGTTACATCAACACTACAACAGGAATTCGAACACTTGAAATAAAGTTTTGGAAACCATGTTGAAATTTATACTGATGGCTCAAAGTCTAGCGCAGGAGTGACTTGTGCTATGATTTCTGGAACATGCAGAAGGTCACATCGTATAAAAAATATAGCTTCCATTTTTACTGCTGAGGTGTATGCCATTATCCTTGCACTGAACTACATTCTCTAAGGTTGTACAAAATCAGCCATCATATACAGTGATTCTTTGAGCTCCATTAATGCCATTTGTAGCAGACAGAAACAAAAGAATTTTCTTGTGCAACGCGCACAATCGTTGGCCAGCACTGCACAGAAGAGAGGTTATTCTGTTATCCTGTGCTGGGTGCCGAGCCGCACTGGTTTAGTGGGTAATGAATTAGCAGACCAGGCTGCTGCAGCTGCAACTTCCAGTGACATTACCCCATTTGAAATCCCCATCCAAGATATCAGGTCAGCTCTCAAGAAACCAATTTACGCTAAATGGCAGAGCTTCTGGGATACACAGACATGCAACAAACTCCACTTGATCAAACATCACATTCAATGTCGTGGAGAGTACCTGGAAAATCGTCTGTGTAGTCTGTTACACTCAAGATTACGGATAGGTCATACATACGTTACACACAAGTTTTTACTTCACAGAGTGGAGCCGCCTCAATGCACGCATTGTGGTGAGCTTCTTTCTGTTCTGCACATACTCATCACATGTCCACATCACGAAACTAATCGTCAGCGTCATTTTAAGGAGTTTGATACATATTTCTTACCTATTCACCCAGGACTATTGCTCGGTGATGAGGCTATCATCCCTTTTAGTAGCGTTTTAAATTTTTTTAAAAGACATTGGAATTGTGAATCTTTGTAGTTTCAGGCTTGCTTTTTATCAGTTGTTTCTCCCTTTTTTAAACATCGCAACTATTTTTAACTAGTCACATTTTAATCACAGTGTTTGCGCATTATGCGCCATTAAAATTCCAATCATCATCATCATCATCATCAGTTCTGACTATGTTTCTCAATCCCGAGCCATTTTTGCAGTTCCGGGATTTCGGGATTTTTTGCTGTCAATCCCGGGATCCTGGGACGGGATTTCGGATTTTGACGAGTTCAGATGGTGCTTCCAAGTATGGCCCTGCGCGGGTCAGAATTATCTAACGGGGCGTTATCTAACCAAGTCCATTTACCTCAAGTGACTATATCAGCGTGTTGTGCGCAGTTGATGTGCGCCCTGTCAATTCTACCTTTTCCGGAAGGTAGGCACTCGAAAATTCGCAGTGTAACCCCATTGGTAAAATAGCGGTGACGAAATTCTTACATCTTATTTTTATTTTTTTCTGCTATGAGAATGCCACTCCTTTTCTATTCATGTACATTTCACTGTTGCGCGTGCAAAGATGGCGAGTTCTGCAGCACTTGAAGTCACAGGAAATATTACTTAATAATTTCTTCAAACTGTTTAACAGCAACAAAAAAAGGCGAATGGAAGAAACGAAACAGTTTACAACAGCGTCGCTGCGTGCTTATCACATTGTACAATGATTGACACACGACCGGAGAAAGCACAGAGCATCGAGGGTGCTGTCTCCCAGTTCGGAGCGAAATTTTGTAAAAATACTGGCTGCCAAACTGTAGGTTCGTTCAGCTTCTGCGCTAGAAGAAACAACTGTCAGCAAATATCTGTACCCACGCGTAGCCAGCAGTCCTCTGCTTCCTGCAGTCATAAAAAAGTGTTAGTTCCTTACTGTGCCTGATGGCCTGCAGCTGTTTCATTTTTCGTTAATACGTGCGCTCACGAAAATCCCGGAATTTTGGGTACGTGAAAAATTGGCCGGGATCCCGGGAACTCAGGATTCGGGATATCCCGATTGACAACCCTAGTGACGAGGGATACTGTGGTGGCGATTAAGTAGTGTGTTGATGTTTGAAACATTATTATTGAATATTAAAACGAGGTTAACGGAACCATTGTCTGATTTGCGGTTGCGGTTTTTGAACAGAACTTTGCGATCTGCCCTGCGAGCCTTTTTTTGTATCCTCAACTAAACTGGGTGGGAACTGGTGACTGATGAATGTTTGCTTAAGTTGGTTCAAATTTCTGCCCAGATCACTATCGCTGGAACAGTTGCGCCTATAGGCCTGTTGCGCTGGGCCAGGTGGCGCAGCAAACGTTGTGTGTCAGCGCCGCTAGTGGCGACCTTTTCAACACACGGCCGCTCCCTAGCAGACGACACTCAGTCTACGCTGGCTAACTTGGTGTGGCGTTATCGTTTACCACCTGTTTTCCGGATAGAAAAAAGTCAAAAGGATCGACAAATTCTCTATAAAAAAGTCGCTGAAACATGTGTACAATGCGCGGCACGATGTACATATGCGGAGCGCGTGTATGTCGCGAATAACGCTGTTTGTTAGGGTGTTTAGTGTGCTTCTCTGGTTCACTGGGGGTGCCAAAGTATAAATTTCATTCTGAGAAAAATCAGGCTTAACAAGAACGTGGCAAAGATTAATTCGCAGGGTGCTCATCGAATTCAATGGGGACTTAACAAAACGTTCGCCGTTATAATTGAAGATAGTTGAACAATATTAACAGGACATCTAAAAGAAACAGAAACTGTTTTCTGGTTCAACACCCAAATAGTTGCTCTTTCCTGGGACCTCTGGGTATGTTCTCCGCGTGCGGAATGTTCACGACGCTACCATGAACACAGAATAAACAGCCATTGGGCAACGCAGTACCGATGATTTCGAAGCGTTTTCGGGCACAGCCATGCAGCGTCAGCAAACTTCTCGAGTATTTAGATTTGGAATCAGCTATCATATGTCCGCCTCGTTCAAACAGACGTCTAACTTTGTCTTAAATATGCGTACGGAAACAAAGGTTGTGCACATATACACGAGGCTATATATTTATGTATAAGTTTGTAAGAGCTCCAAAGAGCTCCGGCTATATTTTTTCTTTGTATATGTATATATGGAGTTTCTGGTGACGACGACCCAGTGAAAGAATTGATAAAAACAAGTGAGATGGTGAGTGTAATTCATGACAGTAAGACCCGGAGACTAGGGACGACGAAAACAGACACATACAGATGTCTCCAAACTCTGTCTGTGTGTGTCTGTTTTCGTCGTCCCTAGACTCGTGATCTTACTGTCACACAGCGACAATTATCCGAAGCATCGGCTGCACAGTCAACTTTTAATATAAAAAGCAGAAAACTGCAAAGTAAATAGAGGAAAACGAAAAGTATATCTGGTCAAAGTTTTTGTGTTCTGGCAAAAGGGCAAGGGTGCAGGCCAGCTGGTACATGGTGAAAAATTGGAACCCGAGAAAGGGACAGAGGAGGGACGACACGACACGTTAGAACGGATGCCGATATTTGTCTACTGCAATAATTATACCTGGATATTACATAGCGCAATGAAAGTCTATGACTGAAAACGATAAACGGCGGCAGCAGTCAGGAATAATTATTTCAGGGCTTCATATTTTAAGAATTAGTTAGTTCTGGAGTACAAAACATAATACAGCCGCCTGCATATCGCCGGCAGCCGGAATAGCGCTGCCAGTCGGGGACATTTCTTTCGGGGACATCTTTTCTGGGGACTTTTCTTGGGCGGGCAAGTTTTTGCCGTACCCATCTTCTTGCTGCTATGCGTACGACACAACAGCAGTTTGCGATTTTTAGTAGAGTTCAATTCTATTCAAGTAGAGTTCGATTTCGAAAAAAAAAAAAAAACGGCGCACTCTTTGACGCGTCCTACCCGTTGCTATCAGTTATGCATACGGGGCGAGAGCGGCCGCGTGTCGTAGCATTCCGACGGTAGGGGTCAGAGTGGCGCTCCAGTCGCCCTCCCCAAACTTTAGCGCAACAGCCCTATAACGAAGTGCCTGGCTGTAGGGCAGGGGTCGGGTACCTTTACAGTTCCAAGGGCCACATTTCATCCCACCCCCCGTAGACTTTTTCTCAGGGGCCGCAGATGACATTTGAACCCACTCTAAAATAAGTCAAATTAGCCTGCCGAAATTATTAATCGCTGCTGAATAACATGCTGACCATTCCATAGAACTAATAGTGAAAGCTTGCTGGTTGTGCTCAGAAAGTTGTGGCAAGAGAAGATGATAAATATGCTTTCTTTATTTAAAGAACGGGAAAGGCAACATAGAGAGTGCACTTTTGCCTTAGGAATTCGCACTGTTAAACACCGGGATTTTTGGCGCGCCTCGGTCTGAGCCAGGCCGTAACTGTAGCGCGGCTGGGCTGCAAGCGGCTCGCGGGCAGCGGGTTCCCGACCTCTGTTGTAGGGGATAGCAAGTTTGGGGTTATGCGGGTGGCAACTATCGAAAGCTAGGTACTGCTGGGAGTCCGTAGGTTTACGGAACAGGTCCTTAGTTAGGACCCCGTCCGTTAACTTCACCTGGACATCCAGGAAGTTAACAGCTATAACTGAGTAAGAATGAATGAATTTGATAGTCGGATGTGCTTGGTTAAAATCGCTAATGAATATGTAATATAATCGCTGCTGTAATATATGAAAAAAAAAACCTTTGCTCGTTCTGGAATTTTCCCCACGTAACCACTAACCTCCTTATCTTTCGCTATGCTTGCCAGTTCTTGCCTATTGTCCCGTTTCGTCCACGTGTTCGTGAACCCCCATTTTTCTGTAACCGTTCTGGAGCCTAGATCACTACGTTCACATAATCCCCTCCACACTCTAACAAAGCAGCCATTCACTCCGGCCGTAGAAGCCCGTACGGACCCTTTCTTCCCTCCGGGCTGTTGACACACAATTCGCATGAACCTTTAAACACGTCACACCTAACCCTTTAAATACCATGCCAATGATGAGGACGGTGCCCAGAAGAAGAACAGTCTCTCTTGGAAATATCGGCGGCTTCTGTCCTGAGGCAACTCCCTTCCTACATCTCTACCGGTTCGCTGGATTTCTACCCATCTAATGAATATGTTAGGTCGTCCTCTGATTATGGCCAAACCAAAAAGACATCGCCCAGAAAACGCTTGTATAACGTCGGCTTTTCTCGCGTTGGAACAGAAATGCCTCCTCCAGATCATACATAAAAATCTTCGTCTAATTTGGTGCCATCTTAGTGCTCATAGCCATGCCACTGACTTGCAAGTAATGTTGTTCATCAAATTCAAAGTTGTTATTTCTCAGAATAATGTTAAGGCACGTGAATAGAACAGAAGGATGGTATGAGTTGTCCGAATATTTAAAAACGCCCTTTGAGCTGCAGGAATGCCATCTTCGTCGGGATGTTGGTATAAAGGAAAGAAACGTCAAGCGTGACGAGCAAGCTTGAAGGGGTAGGTTGGCACTGACTTAATCTTTCCATGAAGTGATTCGTACCTTTAATGTGAGACGGAAATTTTGGGTTATATCTTTAAAAAGATAATCTACAAAGCTGGAAATACTTTCGGTAGCTCTAATGTTACACGAAACTATTGGGCGCCCTGGGTTCCCAGGTTTATGGATCTTGGGGAGCATGTGAAATGTGCCTGTCACGGAATCTCTAGGGAGTAAGTACTCGTACAGGGTGGAGTCTATCTTTTTGCTGGTTTTCTGATCTTTTAGGCTACGGATAACATTCGCACTGATGTGCTCCGTAGGGTCAGCTTCGAGGACTTTGTAAAAAGATGTGCAAGATGGCTGCCGAATACCCTCGTTAATATAATCCGTTTTGTTCATTACCACAATTGCACCACCTTTATCTTTTGTGTTCTGCGTGTCAAACATTTTTTTAATTTTTTTTTATAACCAGAAGCCTTGTGACTTCGCTGGCTACGCGCCAACGGAGCGCCGACATACTACCCCCCGCCATGCTGAGCAGAGTTGACCCAGCGCTCGCTTTCCGCATGCCAGCACATACCTCTCGTCAAGACGCCGCATTAGTTCATCGAATGCGCCTCGATGTCCCTTTCAGAGCACAGTGGCGCTACCGCTTCCGACAAGTTAAGTCTCCCCACTGCACTCACTGCGGTGCTGTTGAAGATCCCGAGCACATTCTTCTCCATTGCCCACAGTACCACCCTTCCCGCTCTGTACTCTCCGCCTCCCTAAACGAGCTCGACTCCCGCCCCATAGGTGTGTGTATTGTCATCAAGTAGGATAAATACCTTTTGAGGAAGCCTCTTTTACACAACCTGTACCTTACATAGGAAACCATATTGTGTGTGTATTGTCATCAAGCAAGATGGTAGGTAACATGGGGGTAGACGTATTGCCAACTGTAGCACGGGACAAGCTTGGGTACCATGGGAAAGACACTAGAGAGTTATACGAAGGAGTTAAAGATCTGAGAAATGATCTACATATCATGAGTCCTAGTTATCCAACTTTGCCGGTATGGTGGAAGCTTAACAATAAAAGTGTTCGCCTCTCACGCGACTTAGCGGTACGCAATGAAGACGACGTTCTACTTTTGAGAACTGAAATAAATGTTGATCGCGGTGCACCGTTAAAGACAAACTTTACCACATAGCACGCACGTAGCCAATCATCATCCCCTCTGACATCGTTCGTTCCCCTGATTTGCTGAAGTCGGGAGCGTACGCTTTTTTTCTTTTGTAGGCTGTGCTATCGGGGTATTTCGTGGGTTTTCCTCAGACGCTTTCAGACATATGTCGGCACAGTTCCCTTGGAAGTCGGCCCAGGAAGCCAGGAAGCCAACAAAACAAAGCAACAAAAGGACAGTTAAATGAGGCAAGCACGAAAGACCATAGGTCTACCGCTAGCAGAAATGCCTCCACCGCCTTCAAGTGTGTGGTCTACCGATGGTTACAAGCATGCCCCGCCACCAGTGCCACCAAGTAAACTCATACCTCGGCCAGACACAACAGGTCTCCTTGGTCCTTTACGTCTGGAAGCATTTAAGGCCATTGTTGTGTCTCTCACACAAGCAGAGCAACTTCCCCAGGTAAAGTATGTGTTACCCTTCGAACCTGAGCTGCAGAGTATCATTACGCAAGCCAGTCTTGGGATAAAACCAACAGTAGTGCGACGGACAAAGTCACTGTATTTTATATCGCGCTTATATTAAACTATCTACTTCATAAAATTGTCCATTGGGCCATTTCAAGTTCCGTTTTGGAAGCGGTTTTGTCATATGCGACCTTTCAGGCTACGGGGTTCAAACGACGTGATCTTACTTTCACATATACATATTACAGCCTAGAACTTCTACATCCTAGAACTTCGTTATTAGCACCTTTATACCAAATGATAAAATCAGTCAAATCAATTGCCTCACACCAAAATTGCATGGCCCTTGGCCGCATCCAACCCAAAAACGCTCTGTCCTCAAGGCTCTCTTCGCCTTTTTGGACGCCACAGGACTTCAATACTCATTGTAACGGGACCCATTCCCTCATTCCCTGCTTCACCTACAGCAATCGGGTAGAGTATCGCCCGCGGCGATCAAACTATATATATATATATATATATATTCTTGAAGGTCTTGAAGATTCAGACGGCGCCGTATTAATACACAGAAGAAATAAGTTCGCACAGAGCACCACCAAAGGAATATTTTCAGATGACTTCATTTAATTCATTTTGAAATTACACAGACACGACGTTTCGAACGGTGGACCGTTCTTTTTCAAGTGAAAAGACATAATGAGTTGGTCAAACAGAAAACACTCACTTTCGTGTGCTTCGACAGTGGCGGGGGAAGGGAAATCGCAGTGCGTTGAGGTTGCCGAAGGGAGGTCATAAATTCTTTGTGCGGGGTCCTGTCGAGTGTGTTTTGCACGTGGGTGGGGGTTTTGGGGGGGAGGGGTCTTTCCCTAAGACGCATTTGTGTGGAAATGACTCGTTTGCGTCGCGTAAACGGGTGTAGCTTCTTGTTGTGTTGTAGGCGTTATTATTTCTTCATGTTTTTCACAGTGGACAGCGATCCCGGGTGTTCGTTTAGTGCCGGATTGAATTTATGTATTAGAAATGATTCCTTCATTTCACGATCCCTATCGCTCTTGAATCCGGATTGTAATATGGCAATAGAGAGTTTCTCAATCGCATGTTCTGGAAGGGCCATATGCCTAGACAGCGGGAGTTCCGGTTTTGTTTTGGTGTGGGACTTGTGGTTGTTGAAGCGAATTCTGAATGATGTTCAGGTTTGTCCAATGTATTGAGCTTGGCATATGGTGCAATGTAGAAGGTATATTACGTTTTGAGTCCCACAGTCAAAAGTGCCATTGATATGGAATTTGAAGTTTGTGGTGGTGCTGGTAACCTCCCGTGCTGACAACATGAGGGGACAAATTTTGCAGCGGGGTTTTTTGCAAGGCCTGCAGCCAAGGAATTCTTTTTGTTCCCTCGTGACTTTTGAGTTCACCAGTACGTCCCGTAAGTTTCGCGGTCGTCTATAAACAATCTTGGGAGCCTCTGGGAAGACTTCCCGAAGATGTTCAGATTGGTGCAGAATATTGAGATGGCGTTTCAGAATGGATCCGATGCCAGCTACATTTTGATTGTAGGTTAAAGTTAGCTCGGCGCGCAGTACTCATCGGTTTTTGAGGAAGCTGTGGGCTGGTTGGGACCTAAACGGCGAGCTTTTTCAATTGCGTCATTAACGACATCGGGAGGGTAGTTGCGATTGGTGAATGCGTGCCGTAGATCACCTAGGTTTTGTTCGAGGTCGCTGTCCCCTGTGCAGATACGCCGGTATCTGCATGCTTGACTATAAGGTAGAGAGAGTTTGCAGTGACGGGGGTGTGAGCTATTAAAGTGTAAGTATTGCTGACTGTCAGTTGGATTTCGGTACACCTTAGTTTCCAGTGATTGGTCCCTGACTGTTACTGTGACGTCCAGAAAGTTCGTAGTTGCGGTCGAATAGTGGTGGGTGAAATTAATGCTGGGGTGCGCGTTGTTGAAGTCCCGAATGAATTCCAGTAGTGAACTCTCAGTGTTGTCCCAGATTATGAATATGTCATCGCACAAAGAATTTATGACCTCCCTTCGGCAACCTCAACGCACTGCGATTTCCCTTCCCCCGCCACTGTCGAAGCACACGAAAGTGAGTGTTTTCTGTTTGACCAACTCATTATATCTTTTCACTTGAAAAAGAACGGTCCACCGTTCGAAACGTCGTGTCTGTGTAATTTCAAAATGAATTAAATGAAGTCATCTGAAAATATTCCTTTGGTGGTGCTCTGTGCGAACTTATTTCTTCTATATATATATATATATATATATATATATATATAAACTATTACTTATAACCAGATCATCTTGTATTTCGAAAAGGCTACGGTGTTCAGCTGGCGAAAAATTTGGCTTTGATTTTCGATTGGATGAATGGCTGTACGCGTTAATATTATCATTTTGGACTGCGCGTATATGCATATCCATGGCTTTAAAACGGTAGCCGTCTGGTGTAAAACTGGACGACTGTTTGAAAGGGTTGAGGTCTGACTTGGGCTTGTCATGAAAGTATTCCTTGAAGCGTAGGCGGCGGGCGAAGTTATCTAAATCTATGCGAAGTTGATATTCATTTAATTTATTTGTACTGGGACAATACGATAGGCTATGCCTGAGTAAAGATATTTCGGAATCAGTGAGAATATGGGATGACAAGTTAACCACATTATGAGACTTGGGACATTCGAGGTTACCGGGATCAGTGGAGGCGGCGTCTTGGGTTTGATTAATAATAGTGTGTTGGTCCTCTGATGACGTACTAGTAATTTGGACAATAGCTATAGGGTGACCATCCTGAAATGTTGTCTTAAGTCGAGTAGGGGCACCTTGGCTAACTTCGTCCCTGGCGAGCTTTTTAAGTTTACTACTGTGCACGACTTCTTCCCCGTTCTTAGCAAATCGTGTTATATCTGACTTGTGGTTGTGTCCAAGCGTGGTTTTATCGCAAATCATTTTAGCTTCCTGGGAAAGTTGGTTCATAGCGTCATCACAATGGGATAATAACACATCAATAAACGCGATGGACGTATTGTTTAGGATCTCGTTCGACTTATCTTGGTGTTCATTCTTGAGAGGGAACGTGGGTTTGAGGCTGATAGCAAGTCCTTTGGGAATTTTGTTGTGTTGCTTGTAGACTTGTGGACTTTCACGATGAGAGCTATACCGCATGGACATATCGGTTAGTTGCGGTTAGCTACGAAACCTTCGCTCGGAGGCAGCATAGCAACAAGGCTGGTTTCGCATAAGCATGTTTCTGGGCCTAAAACGGGCATATTAATGTGTACGGGGCTGTTCACACAACTGCTTTTCTCAATTCCATATGTTTCAACGGGATCCGTGTTGCGTCTGTGATACGCACGGACAAGAAACTTTGCTCACGCCGGTATTGCACCGATACTTTTCTCGTTTCACTGGAGCGTTTTCAGTTTCCGCAATATGCAAACCAAGTTTGCTGGCTTTGTTTGCGTCGGTCATCACGTCGTGCGTGATGCGTGCGTTGTCGTGACTGAGGAAACTTGAGTTACGAGACCAGGGTTGATGTAACACACAATTCAAGTAGTTTCTACTCTGCGCATCACATTCTCAGTTTGACCATCATTACAGATCTCATAACTCCCTGTGAGTCATGGGGTAGTGGTCCAATATTGTAGTAGGGAATTTCCTCAGTCATCTTCATCATGTATGTGTTCTTGTGGCTGTTTGCAGACTTGAAACTCTGGAGTTGCAATGATTCGAGGAAGATTCTCCTTTTTAGAGAGCGGAATGAAATGGTGACAGTATCAAGAGAGGGAGAACATACGCATACCGCTGCTTCAACAAAATGTAATTGCCCTGGTGGTCCTTTGAAAGCAGTTCTTTTGAACGCACCTGGTTGTTCTTTCGATCAGTAGGGGAACAATATTAGGGCAGCCCTAGGCTAGAGATGTCACGGTGTGGATTCAAATAAATCAAGCGCCGTAAAAAAATATACTTTTCTGTACTGCGTTATGCAAAATCGAGAAGGGATCACTCTGGTTTACACTTCGCAAAATAAACTTCGAGAATAAAATCCTCGAAATAAATCACGAAAAAATCCACGGTGTAAAGATAAGCCGTAAAAATCACTTTTGCGATACAAACGCTTCAGATTCAAACTTTCAAAATAAATCGTCTCTGATTGGTCGACAGGCACGACAGCCTCATAGCAGCGAAGGCTTTGGGCTCCTGCGTCACAGAATAGTTCCCCGCAGGGTATGGCTCTTTGCGGTAGGCTGGGAACGAGAGTACCGAGTCTTGACGAATCGTTCACTGTATTTTTCGCCGGCTATCAGGATTCTGTTGACACAGCAGTTAATGCTTTGTTCTGCAGCTCGCCTGTCAAATTTGAGTGTGTCGAACTCTGAATTCGTGTCGCAAGTCACCAAATGAGTTCCCGGTGTTGGTTCCAGCTACGGTGGACACATGTTATATTACGAACATTGTCCCGAACATCCCCATTCTTCTGCAGGGCGGTTGTGAAATCGTAGAGTTGGAAAGCGACGATCGACGAAAAAGCCCGATACCGATACTGTGTGGATGTGTTGTGTTTGTCCGTCTGTGTTTGTGTGTGTGTGTTCCACCTCAGAACCGTAGAATCGTGAAATCGGAACCTGCCTGTGTACTTTCCTGCCTGTGGTCCTTGTGAGCCTACGTCCCGATAAATGCAGGGGACAGGTACTGGACAGACTCTCGGAATGCATTTCTGCAAATAAGCTGCATATGAATGTGAAGAAACAGTTTGTTTGTTTGCAAGTAAAAACTATTTTCTCTCGGATGAATGAACGTACGTGACGTGCGTTACGTTACGTACGTTGCACACTTGTCTCACACTTGTTGCACACTTGTTGTTGAAACGTACGTTGCGTATGTTACGTTACGGTAATCTCAAAGTGTAACGAATTAATATTCTAATTTCAGGAACGTCCACATTAATTCGCGCACCTACCTAGACAACGATTTGCCATGCAAAAGCTGTAAGAGATGTATCTAGACATAATACTTCAAGCACTTTGTTTTCAGTGAAAACAAAGTGCTTGAAGTATTATGTCTAGATGAAAACTTTTCACTGGTCTTTGAATACCCTGGGACCTAAGAATGCCATTTTCAAGGTCTTACAATGAAATTTTCTCACAGAAATGGTTGCATCTTTTTTATTCGCGTGGATATAGTGTGCAAATTCTACTTATCAGATGTCGGAGCTGAAGAAAACCAAGAGCAATAAGCAACTGAAACCACAAGCGTGAGAAATGAATGGCACTCTCTCTTGTATTTGTTTGCCTTCCTTTCTCTCCTATGATCTTGACATTCAGACATCTAACAGGTCACTCTTTATGCTAAGCACCCACGCCAAGAAGAGGCCTAAAACTTACGGTACCAGCTAATTCACCTATTTTTACAGCTGATAAATATTGTGCTGAAATATGAAATCGCTATAAAAGTTGCATCCTGAGCGACATTACGTTAAATATGCTGGTTGCAGTTCTGCAGCGTTGTTTCTCCCTCACGTTCAAGTGAAGACGCAAAAAGAATGCTGCGAGACCTACCCTCACGCAACCACTATTTTGGGGCCATGTTCTCACACTAAATGGTCACGAGCGTGCTTTTAAAAACTGGAGCTGCACATAGGGAATGCGACATTGCATTTGTACCGACCTTCTATTTTTAATAATTAAACGAGACCTAATTAGTACATCCAGTTCGGATGTAGAACGTGTTGTCACCCCTTATAGCATATAATATGACTTTTAAAAAAAATCAGTCCATGGACACTATATATGCACCGCGCCCACTAGAAATTAACCAGTGGTTGCTGAAAATATACTGGTATTTCTGTTTTATGTAATGTATGGCCCACATTTTCTTTTTGACCAGCTATGCCAGTGTGAGAGCTCCTACGCCAGACTAGCTAATTCCTCCTCTTTGTCCTCCATGCGGTCACATACATGTTACACTACAAGGAACCTAGCTGGTACTAACAGATCCAAACAGGTGACTTAACATGAACACAGTCACATAGCAGAGTGAATAACAACCCTTCAAGCTTTCTTTCACCCGGAAGAACAGCTTACAGCTCTGCAGGCATCAGATTATATGCACTCAATAGGGGGCTGCAATCTAGCCCTATAGGTGCCAACGTTTTAAATGGTACTGCGAACACAGTCATAGTACCCCACAAAGCATTTATGTCAAAGTCATGCTTGAGGAGGCAAAGCCATGCTTGCCAAAGCCAAAGAGGCAAAGTGATGTTTATGGAGGGTTTTATTATGCCCTGCTGCTCAGTGTATGGCTTCTGCTAAAAAATTGCGAGGGAAGAAATATGCCACCTTCAGTCGCCATCGACCAAGCAAACTAAGTCACTAAAGATGGTTGTTATTCACTCTGCTATGTGATTGTGTTCGTGTTAGGGGGGTTCGGATTGGGCAACTTACAGATATTGTGGAATACCGCCGGATGAAAGCTAAAGTAACAAGAAAACTTAAGAAAGAGGACAGGAAGCGTTGGCGCAACTTTGCCATTTTTGCCAATTTTGCAATTTTGCCACAATCTTTCACCGTTTCAGCCGGCCACGAAGATCTGGCGCACAATCCGATCTCTCAAGCAGGCGCCCCTTCAAAAGGATCCTCTCGCGGCCTTGGCTATCGTTAAGAGTGTAGACGAAAACACGCTAGCGACAGACTTCTGTGTGGTACTAACGACATCGGCGGCTGCCTCGACGACACCGTTACACCGCACTTTTGTCCACAGTTTGACGGCTGAACTCCACCAAGACTGGCCTCGTCCACCAGAAGTTATGCACCGCGCCTTCACATTAATCGAGCTCAAGGCAGCGTTGAAGCTTGTGAACGCCGGCTCGTCCCCGGGATCCGATAAGATCACCTATGCCGCACTACGAAACCTTGACGGGCGGTCACTCCAAGCTCTCCTTCATGTGCATAATACGTCTTGGCAAAAATGATCTTTATCGCCTACGTGGAAGGAGGCATTGATTGTTCCCATCTTGAAACCAGGCTATCCCCCAAATGCCCTTTCCTCCTATCGCCCTGTGATTAAGACTAGCTGTATGGGAAAACTGATGGAGAGAATGGTTTCGCATCGCCTCGAATGGTGGCTCGAAAAACAAAGTGCGTGCAACGAAGGGGCGAGAGTCCAGCTGACGAAGAGTCTCGGAGAGTGCGGTTCAGGAAGGTTGGCAGTGGGGGCAGTGAAGAAGAATGTGCTCCAGATCCTCACGAGCACCACACTGGCAGCAGGTGGGAGAGTCAACTTGTCGCAAGCGGTAACTGCACTGAGCTGTAAAGGTCACATCGAGGCGCATTCGGTGGATTAATGTAGCATCTTTACGAGAGGTGTTTCGTGGCATGCGGAAAGCGAGCGTTGGATCTACTCTGCTCAACATAGATGGGGGAGAATGGCGGGAGCCAGGGGTGTCACGAGGCGTCGCAGAATTGAACGGCGGTCTCCTCTTAGCAGAACAATACTGGTCCGTTTCTGACACGAGAGTGCTACTTCTGCGGCGCTGTCTGCCTCCTCATTCCCCACGACACCACAATGGACTGGAACCCATTGGAGAACGAGCCTGTGGACTACTCTGTAGACAGTGTAGTAACCCATTAACATATCTGTGACTAAGGGTGCGGATGGTTCTCGTATGCCGGAATTTTAAATAGCTTTAAGGGCAGATTTGGAGTTTGTGAAGACTGCCCATTCCCGCGGTGTAAAATCAGCCATGTGTTGTAGAACGAAAAGGATGGCATAGAGTTCCGCAGCTGTGGAGGAGGTTGGGTGTGAAAGGCGTCGTCCTTGTACTACGCCTTCAGAACATAAGGCATTATTATTATTATTCAGGCATAAACATTAGATGAGTGAGGACCCCCAAAAAAATGTAAGCACTGTTTACGTGCATTTGACAACCTGCATTTTTATTACTGAGAGGAAAGGGTGCTGGCAATGTGGCACCTTGTTCATAAAATGTACAACCAGAGACACAGAAAAAAATGACAACATATCATGATCTCAATCACGGCATTGTGTCAGTATTTCTGCCTCCTCTTCTACATTTGTTAATCTTTTTGTGTAGTTGCTGGATTTTAGCCTACCAACAGGGCTCAGCAATTAGAGAACATCCAAAACATGCCAGGCATAGATTTCCTCATTCTCCGCATTCCTCATTCAAATATTGATTTTACTGCGAGCGACTCAGGCAATACAAATACACAAATCTTCAACTGATTCTTTGCTGTTCTCCGTATCAGGTACATTTAACCGACTTTCGTGAAAACACAACTGTGACCTGAAATACCTGTCAACAATTTCTGACTCGACGGACGTCAAACACCGGTTCTACAGGTGCACCCCTCTGGGAAGCTTCAGTACCGCAACGCTACTAACCCCGAAGGATCTTCAACATAAGCAACAAGTTCACCCACAACAGTCATTTATTGCGAGAGACTCAGGCAATACTGATACACAACTCTTCAACTGATTATTTGCTGTTCTCCTTAACAGGTACATTTAACCGACTTTCATGGAAATACAACTGTGACCTGAAATACCTGTCAACAATTTCTGACTCGACGGACGTCAAACACCGGTTTTACACGTGCACCCCTCTGGGAAGCTTCACTACCGCAACGCTACTTCCCCGAAGGATCTTCAACATAAGCAACAAGCTTCACCCACAACAGTCATTTATTGCGAGAGACTCAGGCAATACTGATACACAACTCTTCAACTGATTATTTGCTGTTCTCCTTAACAGGTACATTTAACCGACTTTCATGGAAATACAACTGTGACCTGAAATACCTGTCCACAATGTCTGACTCGACGGACGTCAAACACCGGTTCTACACGTGCACCCCTCTGGGAAGCTTCACTACCGCAACGCTACTTCCCCGAAGGATCTTCAATATAAGGAACAAGCTTCACCCACAACAGTCATTTATTGCGAGAGACTCAGGCAATACTGATACACAACTTTTCAACTGATTCTTTGCTGTTGTCCTTAACAGGTACAATTAACCAAGTTTCATGGAAATACAACTGTGACCTGAAATAGCTGTCAACAATTTCTGACTCGCCGGACGTCAAAAACCGGTTCTACACGTGCACCCCTCTGGGAAGCTTCACTACCGCAGCGCTACTTCCCCGAAGGATCTTCAATATAAGCAACAAGCTTCACCCACAACAGTAATTTATTGCGAGAGACTCAGGCAATACTGATACACAACTCTTCAACTGATTCTTTGCTGTTCTTCTTAATAGGCCCATTTAACCGACTTTCATGGAAATACAACTGTGACCTGAAATACCTGTCAACAATTTCTGACTCGCCGCACGTCAAAAACCGGTTCTACACGTGCACCCCTCTGGGAAGCTTCACTACCGCAACGCTACTTCCCCGAAGGATCTTCAAAATAAGCAACAAGCTTCACCCACAACAGTAATTTATTGCGAGAGACTCAGGCAATACTGATACACAACTTTTCAACTGATTCTTTGTTGTTGTCCTTAACAGGTACAATTAACGAAGTTTCATGGAAATACAACTGTGACCTGAAATACCTGTCAACAATTTCTGACTCGACGGACGTCAAAAACCGGTTCTACACGTGCACCCCTCTGGGAAGCTTCACTACCGCAACGCTACTTCCCCGAAGGATCTTCAATATAAGCAACAAGCTTCACCCACAACAGTCATTTATTGCGAGAGACTCAGGCAATACTGATACACAACTCTTCAACTGATTCTTTGCTATTCTTCTTAATAGGCCCATTTAACCGACTTTCATGGAAATACAACTGTGACCTGAAATACCTGTCAACAATTTCTGACTCGCCGGACGTCAAACACCGGTTCTACACGTGCACCCCTCTGGGAAGCTTCACTACCGCAACGCTACTTCCCCGAAGGATCTTGAATATAAGCAACAAGCTTCACCCACAACGGTCATTCATTGCGAGAGACTCAGGCAATACTGACACACAACTTTTCAACTGATTCTTTGCTGTTGTCCTTAACAGGTACAATTAACCGACTTTCATGGAAATACAACTGTGACCTGAAATACCTGTCAACAATTTCTGACTCGACGGACGACAAACACCGGTTTTACACGTGCACCCCTCTGGGAAGCTTCACTACCGCAACGCTACTTCCCCGAAGGATCTTCAATATAAGCAACAAGCTTCACCCACAACAGTCATTTATTGCGAGAGACTCAGGCAATACTGATACACAACTCTTCAACTGATTATTTGCTGTTCTCCTTAACAGGTACATTTAACCGACTTTCATGGAAATACAACAGTGACCTGAAATACCTGTCAACAATTTCTGACTCGACGGACGTCAAACACCGGTTCTACACGTGCACCCCTCTCGGAAGCTTCACTACCGCAACGCTACTTCCCCGAAGGATCTTCAAAATAAGCAACAAGCTTCACCCACAACAGTAATTTATTGCGAGAGACTCAGGCAATACTGATAAACAACTTTTCAACTGATTCTTTGCTGTTGTCCTTAACAGGTATAATTAACCAAGTTTCATGGAAATACAACTGTGACCTGAAATACCTGTCAACAATTTCTGACTCGCCGGACGTCAAAAACCGGTTCTACACGTGCACCCCTCTGGGAAGCTTCACTACCGCAACGCTACTTCCCCGAATGATCTTCAATGCAAGCAACAAGCTTCACCCACAACAGTCATTTATTGCGAGAGACTCAGGCAATACTGATACACAACTCTTCAACTGATTCTTTGCTGTTCTTCTTAATAGGCCCATTTAACCGACTTTCATGGAAATACAACTGTGACCTGATATACCTGTCAACAATGTCTGACTCGCCGGACGTCAAAAACCGGTTCTACACGTGCACCCCTCTGGGAAGCTTCACTACCGCAACGCTACTTCCCCGAAGGATCTTCAAAATAAGCAACAAGCTTCACCCACAACAGTAATTTATTGCGAGAGACTCAGGCAATACTGATACACAACTTTTCAACTGATTCTTTGCTGTTGTCCTTAACAGGTACAATTAACCGACTTTCACGGAAATACAACTCCGACCTGAAATACCTGTCAACAATTTCTGACTCGACGGACGTCAAAAACCGGTTCTATACGTGCACCCCTCTGGGAAGCTTCACTACCGCAACGCTACTTCCCCGAAGGATCTTCAATATAAGCAACAAGCTTCACCCACAACAGTCATTTATTGCGAGAGACTCATGCAATACTGGTACACAAATCTTCAACTGATTATTTGCCGTTCTCCTTAACAGGTACATTTAACCGACTTTCATGGAAATACAACTGTGACCTGAAATACCTGTCATCAATTTCTGACTCGCCGGACGTCAAACACCGGTTCTACACGTGCACCCCTCTGGGAAGCTTCACTACCGCAACGCTACTTCCCCGAAGGATCTTCAATATAAGCAACAAGCTTCACCCACAACAGTCATTTATTGCGAGAGACTCAGGCAATACTGACACACAACTTTTCAACTGATTCTTTGCTGTTGTCCTTAACAGGTAAAATTAACCGTCTTTCATGGAAATACAACTGTGACCTGAAATACCTGTCAACAATTTCTGACTCGACGGACGTCAAAAACCGGTTCTACACGTGCACCCCTCTGGGAAGCTTCACTACCGCAACGCTACTTCCCCGAAGGATCTTCAATATAAGCAACAAGCTTCACCCACAACGGTCATTCATTGCGAGAGACTCAGGCAATACTGACACACAACTTTTCAACTGATTCTTTGCTGTTGTCCTTAACAGGTACAATTAACCGTCTTTCATGGAAATACAACTGTGACCTGAAATGCCTGTCAACAATTTCTGACTCGACGGACGTCAAACACCGGTTCTACACGTGCACCCCTCTGGGAAGCTTAACTACCGCAACGCTACTTCCCCGAAGGATCTTCAAAATAAGCAAAAAGCTTCACCCACAACAGTAATTTATTGCGAGAGACTCAGGCAATACTGATACACAACTCTTCAACTGATTCTTTGCTGTTCTTCTTAATAGGCCCATTTAACCGACTTTCATGGAAATACAACTGTGACCTGAAATACCTGTCAACAATTTCTGACTCGCCGGACGTCAAAAACCGGTTCTACACGTGCACCCCTCTGGGAAGCTTCACTACCGCAACGCTACTTCCCCGAAGGATCTTCAAAATAAGCAACAAGCTTCACCCACAACAGTCATTTATTGCGAGAGACTCAGGCAATACTGACACACAACTTTTCAACTGATTCTTTGCTGTTGTCCTTAACAGGTACAATTAACCGTCTTTCATGGAAATACAACTGTGACCTGAAATGCCTGTCAACAATTTCTGACTCGACGGACGTCAAACACCGGTTCTACACGTGCACCCCTCTGGGAAGCTTAACTACCGCAACGCTACTTCCCCGAAGGATCTTCAAAATAAGCAACAAGCTTCACCCACAACAGTAATTTATTGCAAGAGACTCAGGCAATACTGATACACAACTCTTCAACTGATTCTTTGCTGTTCTTCTTAATAGGCCCATTTAACCGACTTTCATGGAAATACAACTGTGACCTGAAATACCTGTCAACAATTTCTGACTCGCCGGACGTCAAAAACCGGTTCTACACGTGCACCCCTCTGGGAAGCTTCACTACCGCAACGCTACTTCCCCGAAGGATCTTCAAAATAAGCAACAAGCTTCACCCACAACAGTCATTTATTGCGAGAGACTCAGGCAATACTGATACACAACTTTTCAACTGATTCTTTGCTGTTGTCCTTAACAGGTACAATTAACCGACTTTCATGGAAATACAACTGTGACCTGAAATACCTGTCAACAATTTCTGACTCGACGGACGTCAAACACCGGTTCTACACGTGCACCCCTCTGGGAAGCTTCACTACCGCAACGCTACTTCCCCGAAGGATCTTCAAAATAAGCAACAAGCTTCACCCACAACAGTAATTTATTGCGAGAGACTCAGGCAATACTGATACACAACTCTTCAACTGATTCTTTGCTGTTCTTCTTAATAGGCCCATTTAACCGACTTTCATGGAAATACAACTGTGACCTGAAATACCTGTCAACAATTTCTGACTCGCCGGACGTCAAAAACCGGTTCTACACGTGCACCCCTCTGGGAAGCTTCACTACCGCAACGCTACTTCCCCGAAGGATCTTCAAAATAAGCAACAAGCTTCACCCACAACAGTCATTTATTGCGAGAGACTCAGGCAATACTGGTACACAACTTTTCAACTGATTCTTTGCTGTTGTCCTTAACAGGTACAATTAACTAAGTTTCATGGAAATACAACTGTGACCTGAAATACCTGTCAACAATTTCTGACTCGACGGACGTCAAAAACCGGTTCTACACGTGCACCCCTCTGGGAAGCTTCACTACCGCAACGCTACTTCCCCGAAGGATCTTCAATACAAGCAACAAGCTTCACCCACAACAGTCATTTATTGCGAGAGACTCAGGCAATACTGATACATAACTCTTCAACTGATTCTTTGCTGTTGTTCTTAATAGGCCCATTTAACCGACTTTCATGGAAATACAACTGTGACCTGAAATACCTGTCAACAATTTCTGACTCGACGGACGTCAAAAACCGGTTCTACACGTGCACCCCTCTGGGAAGCTTCACTACCGCAACGCTACTTCCCCGAAGGATCTTCAATACAAGCAACAAGCTTCACCCACAACAGTCGTTTATTGCGAGAGACTCAGGCAATACTGATACACAACTTTTCAACTGATTCTTTGCTGTTGTCCTTAACAGGTACAATTAACCAAGTTTCATGGAAATACAACTGTGACCTGAAATACCTGTCAACAATTTCTGACTCGACGGACGTCAAAAACCGGTTCTACACGTGCACCCCTCTGGGAAGCTTCACTACCGCAACGCTACTTCCCCGAAGGATCTTCAATACAAGCAACAAGCTTCACCCACAACAGTCATTTATTGCGAGAGACTCAGGCAATACTGATACACAACTCTTCAACTGGTTCTTTGCTGTTCTTCTTAATAGGCCCATTTAACCGACTTTCATGGAAATACAACTGTGACCTGAAATACCTGTCAACAATTTCTGACTCGCCGGACGTCAAAAACCGGTTCTACACGTGCACCCCTCTGGGAAGCTTCACTACCGCAACGCTACTTCCCCGAAGGATCTTCAAAATAAGCAACAAGCTTCACCCACAACAGTCATTTATTGCGAGAGACTCAGGCAATACTGATACACAACTTTTCAACTGATTCTTTGCTGTTGTCCTTAACAGGTACAATTAACCTAAGTTTCATGGAAATACAACTGTGACCTGAAATACCTGTCAACAATTTCTGACTCGACGGACGTCAAAAACCGGTTCTACACGTGCACCCCTCTGGGAAGCTTCACTACCGCAACGCTACTTCCCCGAAGGATCTTCAATACAAGCAACAAGCTTCACCCACAACAGTCATTTATTGCGAGAGACTCAGGCAATACTGATACATAACTCTTCAACTGATTCTTTGCTGTTGTTCTTAATAGGCCCATTTAACCGACTTTCATGGAAATACAACTGTGACCTGAAATACCTGTCAACAATTTCTGACTCGACGGACGTCAAAAACCGGTTCTACACGTGCACCCCTCTGGGAAGCTTCACTACCGCAACGCTACTTCCCCGAAGGATCTTCAATACAAGCAACAAGCTTCACCCACAACAGTCGTTTATTGCGAGAGACTCAGGCAATACTGATACACAACTTTTCAACTGATTCTTTGCTGTTGTCCTTAACAGGTACAATTAACCAAGTTTCATGGAAATACAACTGTGACCTGAAATACCTGTCAACAATTTCTGACTCGACGGACGTCAAAAACCGGTTCTACACGTGCACCCCTCTGGGAAGCTTCACTACCGCAACGCTACTTCCCCGAAGGATCTTCAATACAAGCAACAAGCTTCACCCACAACAGTCATTTATTGCGAGAGACTCAGGCAATACTGATACATAACTCTTCAACTGGTTCTTTGCTGTTCTTCTTAATAGGCCCATTTAACCGACTTTCATGGAAATACAACTGTGACCTGAAATACCTGTCAACAATTTCTGACTCGCCGGACGTCAAAAACCGGTTCTACACGTGCACCCCTCTGGGAAGCTTCACTACCGCAACGCTACTTCCCCGAAGGATCTTCAATACAAGCAACAAGCTTCACCCACAACAGTCGTTTATTGCGAGAGACTCAGGCAATACTGATACACAAATCTTCAACTGATTATTTGCCGTTCTCCTTATCAGATACATTTAACCGACTTTCATGGAAATACAACTGTGACCTGAAATACCTGTCAACAATTTCTGACTCGACGGACGTCAAAAACCGGTTCTACAGGTGCACCCCTCTGGGAAGCTTCACTACCGCAACGCTACTTCCCCGAAGGATCTTCAATACAAGCAACAAGCTTCACCCACAACAGTCATTTATTGCGAGAGACTCAGGCAATACTGATACACAACTCTTCAACTGGTTCTTTGCTGTTCTTCTTAATAGGCCCATTTAACCGACTTTCATGGAAATACAACTGTGACCTGAAATACCTGTCAACAATTTCTGACTCGCCGGACGTCAAAAACCGGTTCTACACGTGCACCCCTCTGGGAAGCTTCACTACCGCAACGCTACTTCCCCGAAGGATCTTCAAAATAATC